>NW_026963096.1:0-119000 GCF_032445375.1 Bacillus rossius redtenbacheri | reverse complement strand
TTAAAATCAGTATGGTAAAACCCTGTTAAGTCATTTTTTAAGGGACTGGATGATAAAAACTTATTAACAAGTGTTATGTATTTAGGTTAAGATATTTTGTATGACAAGTTTGGCACTGTCTGGGTTAAGATAGTTGTGTTGTCTGGTTGGCATTATGTATGTGACGGTTGAACTGTAGCCATGTTTGTGAAAGGGAACCTACAATGTAAAGAGTTGTGTCTTTAATAAATAAAGACATGTGCAGAACATAATAATGGCGACGAGGTAAACCGGTACAGACGCGATGCTTGCAGTGTGTGTAAACGACGATTGTGTGGTTAAGGGATGATCGAAAACATGGCGCTTTTTCAATCCTTTGGTGAATTCATTCCGGGACGAGACACGTGGCGAATATATTCAGAGCGCCTACAGTTATTTTTGTGGCTAACCACATAACGAAGGATAAGGAGAAACGAGCGATTTCTTTTACAGTATGTGGCACCGAAGTGTACGATTTAGTGACTTCGTTAATAGCGCCGAAATCAACTCTGGAAGTAGCGATCGCCGACGTGCTTGCCCTGATGACGAACCATTTTGAGCCGAAACCTAGTGAAATTGTCGAGACATTCAAGTTTCATTGAAGGGATCAAGGGGACGGCGAGTCTATCTCGCAGTATGTGGCAGAGCTGCGGCGATTATCTGTACATTGTAATTTCCCAGATCTCGAGAGGATGTTACTGGATCGCCTTGTGTGTGGTGTACGGGATAAGATGCTGCAGCATGCCCTCCTTGCCAAATCTAAATTAACTTTTAATGATGCGATGAATATGGCAATTGCAGCAGAAATGACTGGGCGTAATGTGTCTGATATAAGGGGTAGTATGGAAGAAGTCTCGGAAACATTGCATAAAGTGACGGTGAGTGGAACCAAGACGGTGCACCAGTTGGACAAAGTGTAAGGGGCAAGAAAAAAGTCACCAGAGGAAAGGATTTGCTGGAGATGTAACAGTGATTACTCTCCAGAACAGTGTTGGCACTGCCGCACCATTTGTAACTTTTGTTCTAAGCAAGGTCATTTGGAACGGGCTTGCATTGCGAAAAAGAAGGGACTTACGAAAACAAAGAAATACAGGCAAGGATGGCATTACTGTAGTGGCACAAGTAAACCTGTTCGAGAAGGTACAAGTAAAACTTACAAAATGTCTGATCAGGTGGAGCTAGAGTCGGAAAAGTCACCGATTTATAGTCTGTATACGACCACAGCTAATGCGCAGCAAAAACCGCCAATGCTAATGGAGCTCAAGTTAAATGGTAAAATTCATATGATGGAAATTTAGTCAGGTGCAGGCCACACTATCATTATTTGGGATACATTCAAGCAGTTGTGGCCTGAGAACCCGCAGTTAAATGAGACTAAACTGGTGCTACAGACGTGGTCAAAAGAGAGGCTGAGAGTATTAGGGTCATTAGAAGCAGAGGTCAAGACTAGTAATACTGAAGCCAAACTGCCACTGCTGGGGTTGCTGAGGGACGAGGACCAAGTTTGTTAGGGAGAAACTGGTTTGAGCCACTAGGTATTCATGCAGTCACACAAGATGAGGTATGTAAAATGTTAAATCAAAATCCAGGAGTTTTTGATAATGCAGAGTTAGGCCACTATGTAGGCCCTCCAGTGACTATAGAGTTACAGCCAGATGTAAAGCCGATATTCAAGAAAATTCGTGTGGTGGTCTTCGCGTTGGTAGACAGAGTGGGTGAAGAAATTGACAGGTTAGTGGAAAGAGGGGTTTATGAACCTGTTACACATTCTGTATGGGCCACTCCCATTGTACCAATCCGTAAAGCAGATGGATCAGTACGCATCTGTTGGGACTAAAAATTTACTGTGAATAATGTTTGCAAAACTAGTGTTTATCTGCTTCCCACAATAAATGAAGCATTTGCTAACCTAACGGGTGGGACTATATTTACAAGATTAGACCTAGAGAACGCATATCTGCAGCTTTCAGTTGATAAGGCAACCTCTGAGGTGCTGACAGTAAATACAATGAAGGGGCTGTTTAAGGTGAAGCGACTACCGTTCGGTGTTAGTAGTGGTCCAGCAATTTTTCAGCGACAAATGGAGATGATGTTGGCTGGGATAGCTGGGGTAGTGGTATTGTTAGATGATATTTTAGTTACTGGAAGAAATGCATAGGAACACTGGCAGCGGGTACATGAGGTCTTGGGAAGGATAGATAGGGCAGGACTGCGGCCGAAAAAGTCTTAATGCAGGTTTGCTGTTCACAGTGTTGTGTTTTTGGGGTACAGAATTGATGCAGAAGGTGTGCATCCAACACAGGAGAAGATCGAAGCAATCCACAAGGCTCCAGAACCGACATCCCATAAAGAGCTTCAGTCATTTCTGGGTCTTTTGAACTTTTATGAGAGGTTCCTGAAGAATAAAGCTTCTGTACTAGAACCCCTTCACCACTTATTGGATGATGGGACCATTTGGGAATGGACACACGAACATAGTGAGGCGTTTGGCAAAGCGAAAGAACTGTTGCAGTCGGATGTGGTGCTGACACACTATGATCCACAAAAGCGTCTCATTCTCACCTGTGATGCTTCGGAATATGGAGTGGGCGCAGTATTGGCCAATGTAATGGAAGATGGGTGTGAGGCACCTATTGCTTTTGGATCACGAACCTTGCATAAGCAGGAAAGAAACTACTCACAACTGGATAAAGAAGCACTAGCTATTATGTTTGGAGTCACAAAATTCCGCCAATATGTGACAGGAAGACCATTTATTATTGTGAGCGACCATAAGCCCTTACTGCGCCTATTGGATCCCACTAAGCAAACACCAGACATACTGTCTCCCCGGCTGTTGCGTTGGAGAATGTGGCTAGCCATGTACGACTACCAGCTAGTTCACAAGGCAGGGACCAAGATTGGCCATGCTGATGCATTGAGCCGGTTGCCTATGCAGTCAGAGATGTTTAAAATTCCAGTAGTGGGTGATGTGTTGATGTTGGAAGAAATTTCAGACTTACCAGTAAGAGCAGACAAAATAGCAAAAGATACAGAAGAGGATCAGACACTGGCTCAAGTTAAACGAAACATTTGTATGGGTTGGCCAGAGGGAGATTTTGCAGAAAATCTTCGTCCACATGTTCGTCGTAAAGAATAATTGTCTGTCTACAAGGGTTGCATCTTGTGGAGGAACCGTGTGATTATTCCACCATCTTTAAGGTCACATTTGTTACAGGTACTGCATGCAGCACATGATGGAGTTGTCAGGTCCAAGGCGTTAGCCCGCAGCCACATGTGGTGGCCTAAGATGGTCACCGACATTGAAGCAATTGTTGGACAATGTGTGGAATGTCAGCAGCAACGAGCAAACCTCCCAAAAGTGAAAGACGTTTCTTGGATTGCAGAAACAAAACCGTGGCAAAGAATACACATATATTTTTTTGGCCCATTTCAAGGGCAAGTGTTCCTGATAGTTGTTGATGCATATTCCAGGTGGCCAGAAGTCAGGAGAGTGCAGTCTATGACCTCTGCATCAGTCATCAGAGAACTTAGAGAAATAATCAGCTCGCATGACCTACCACATAGTATAGTGAGTGACAATGGAACAGCTTTTGTGTCGGCGGAAATGAGAACTTTTCTGACAAAGAATGGGATTCGACTAATACAAACAACACCTTTTCACCCATCTACAAACGGCCAGGCTGAAAGAATGGTACAAACTATTAAAGGGAAACTTAAGAAACTTTCGAGTGGTGATTGGCAAACAAGATTGGCTCGTATGCTGTTTTCTTGGCGGACAACACCCTGTACAGTGACTAACAAGACGCCATCAATGCTGCTGATGGGTAGGTCATTCAATACAACATTGGAACAGATACACCCAAAGGCTTGGGAGGATCGCCAAACTTTGAAAATCCCTGAAACTGTGAGATGTTTTGATATTGGAGATCCAGTGCTGTACAGGAATCTCAGTGGGGCTAAAAAAAAATGGCTGTTGGGAGTCATCAAGGCAAAGGAAGGGTCCTTGACATATGTAGTGTCAAGTAGTAGTGGACAATCATATAGGCGCCACACTGATCAGTTACTCCGAAGAGCATGGCCACAAGTTGCGGAGGGTTATTCAAAAGGGGAGACGTCTAGCATCGCAGTCAATTCAGCTGGCCAGAGACAAGGGGATAATAGCAAGCAAGCAAGCAGTGCATAAGGATGTGGCAGTGGTACACTGGAAGCCTGGCTGTTCAGCTAAAGAGTCAAGACCAAGATCACCACCCCGAGAACAAGCACCACCTCCTGAGGCTCAAGACTGGGAACCTTTCAGAGGTTTCACAGAGTGTCCTTCAGCACTACCATCTCGAGCGCCGACACCATCTAAAGGGGTAGAAGAATCCGAAGACATGTTGGCATCCAGGATGGGAAATGGTTGTACAGGAAGAGGCAGTAAAGGATATGTAGTGATGGCACCTGAATGAGCATGGATTGAAGGGTACAGAATATAGAACATAAAATAATGATAAAAAAACAATACTCAATGGTTCAATAAATACTAAAACCATTAAAGTAAAGTTAGGGATCACAGATAAAAGGAAATGCCTAAACATATTTTAACAAAAATTGTAAAAGAATTTGTATAAACTGAGTGCTACTGATGGCCTCAAATGTCCAGGCTGAAAGAATGGTACAAACTATTAAAGGGAAACTTAAGAAACTTGAGTGGTGATTGGCAAACAAGATTGGCTCGTATGCTGTTTTCTTTGCGGACAATACCCTGAACAGTGACTAACAAGATGCCATCAATGCTGCTGATAGGCAGTAGCGGATCCAGAGGGGGGGGGGGCTAAGGGGCTCAAGCCCCCTCCAAAAGCATCTGGGTCCACTATTGTTTTAGTGTTTGCCTTGATAAAGCCTAGCCTCAACTGGGTCAAGCACCTCCCAAACCAAAAGTCTGGATCCACCACTGCTGATAGGTAAGTCATTGCGTACAACATTGGAACAGATACACCCAAAGGCTTGTGAGGATCGCCAAACTTTGAAAATCCCTGAAACTGTGAGATGTTTTGATATTGGAGATCCAGTGCTGTACAGGAATCACAGTGGGGCAAAAAAATGGTTGTTGGGAGTCATCAAGGCAAAGGAAGGGCCCTTGACATATGTAGTGTCAAGTAGTAGTGGACAATCATATAGGCGTCACACTGATCAGTTACTTCGAAGAACATGGCCACAAGTTGCGGAGGGTTATTCAAAAGGGGAGACGTCTAGCATCGCAGTCAATTCAGCTGGCCAGAGACAAGGGGATAATAGCAAGCAAGCAAGCAGTGCATAAGGATGTGGCAGTGGTACACTGGAAGCCTGGCTGTTCAGCTAAAGAGTCAAGACCAAGATCACCCCGAGAACAAGCACCACCTCCTGAGGCTCAAGACTGGGAACCTTTCAGAGGTTTCACAGAGTGTCCTTCAGCACTACCATCTCGAGTGCCGACACCATCTATAGGAGAAGAATCCGAAGACATGTTGGCATCCAGGATGGGAAATGGCTGTCGTCGGCAACAAGATAATGAGACACTGAGAACTTCAAAGAGAGTAACACGATTACCAAACAGACTAAATGATTTTGTAGTGTACTAAGTTAAAGGGAAAGATATGTTATGTATTTAGGTTAAGATATTTTGTATGACAAGGTTGGCACTATCTGGGTTAAGATAGTTGTGTTGTCTGGTTGGCATTATGTATGTGATGGTTGAACTGTATTCATGTTTGTGAAAGGGAACCTAGAATGTTAAGAGTTGTGTCTTTATTAAATAAAGACATGTGCAAAACATAATAACAAGGAAAACTTAAAAGGAAAATAGTACAGATCAATTACTACATTAAAAAAAATCTCTCAAATGAAACACTTAGGTTGTTTCTATTTTACCAGCTTACTCTTTTAAAATTGGGCCATTAGTTTTGTGTAGAAAAAGCCTCGCATCAAAATTTTAAATGTATATTATAAGTAATTATTGGGTCAATCCATATCACTTCACCCAGGCTATGACACCCATCAACTCAGATTTTCTTGAAACTTTTTTTAACTGGACCACCCATCAAGTTACTGAACAACCTAAGTTTTTTCGCTGTAGGATACATAGTTTCCGAGATAAAAATTTCCAAAGTTTTGTAAAATTGTATGTAAGCAACAGTTTTCATTTGAATGGCATTGAGAGCAGTGTCGTAGCATGCAGTCTCTGTTATCTTTAGAACACACTAAATAACAAATAAAATCCTGGTATGTATCTTCTATATGACAAGCATGAAGCAGAAGAATTACATTTTGATGGATTGTGCAAACACAAACAGAATGTGTCAGAAGACCCTGCTAAATCACACAATTTTGGGCGCAACATGCAGAATATCGAAATACCAACTTTAATGTTGGGATATTCAAATTTGAAAGCAGAATACAGTTCGCTTAAATTTATAAGTATTAATCGCTTTTGTGAATGTACATTTTTCGACATACTAACAGTGTACTTTTTGCCTGGCATGATACACGAATATTCGTCACTTTGGTAAAAGTTTGTCACAGTTTCAAGTGTGTGTTTATCTAGTGTTTTTCCTTTTCTTGGCTCGGGTAAAGCCATAAGTCCTTTATCTTTCAGAAGGTTTCTTGCTTGACGAAAAGCATACTCACTCACATGGAACTGTTCCATGACTTTTTTCTTGCTCCATGAAGCAGTAGCAAGCGTTAAAATATGTATCTTTTCTCGCCACGTGATAGGAGTTCCTAGTTTTGCTTTAAGTAAACCTACAAGCACATCCATATCATTCACTTTTTGTTCTATATCTTTTGGCAGTTTTTTGATGTCCTTAACAGATGGAGACAATTATGTTCCCATAACTCTGCTAACTTTACTTTTTAAAGTGAAATATGCTGACTCAACCTATCTTTTTGCGTATGCAGGTTTTCTGTGTGATGAAATGGAATGAAGTTTCAATAGAGACTCTCCTAATTCTGCCAATGATGTATTAATGGTTTCTAATGTCTCCTCTTTTGAAATTGATGTTTGTAAATTTCTAATACTGTGATTACTGTCACTATCTGAATCCACCTCTTGGTCATATTCATTTTTAAAATATGGATGTTTCTGTACTCTGTGTCTACATGCATTACATATTTTTTGCCCAGTAACTGATTTCACAAGCATTGGAATTTGATTGATTTTTTCTGAAAATTCAGATGTCACAGTCCTTAATGATTTTGTAATTTTTTCTTATGGCACTTAAAAGGATCAAAACACTTTTTTTTTAATAAACTTGAAACATTTTAACACAGCAATGTGCAGCACCTTCACTCAACAATAGTTAGCAAACAACTGAGCAATGGCTTGCCACTCCAGCTTAACCCTTTATCTAGAAGAAATAGGGTCATAAAGAATCAGCTCATTTTCTTTAGATAGTGGGATATGACTCATGCCAGTATCTGCCATGCTAAGTCATCTGCTGCATTCAGATTGCTGAACCCTATGTCAGCTGTTTTCATCTACATATACACTATAGTTTATTCCACTTACGATTTCTAGATTTTGACATTTCTCTTCTGAGAAAATTGTCTGTAAACAGGTTTGTAAAGGCCTGGTTTTTCAAGGAAGCTGGTAGGGATTAAAGATCAACACAATGGAACTGTCCTAGGCTTCTTTATCAGAAGAGAAATGTCACAATCAGGAAACATTACATGGAATAGACTATATCCCCCAATATCTCCCTTCTCAGGACACATAGCCTTCCTTTCAGATAAAAATGTTTAACTTAAAACATTAAAACAATTTTATAATTAACTATGAATAATTCAAAATAGGTATTTTCAATTTTGTAATGAACAAGTAAAATTATAAATTAAGGTGAAAACAACTATATAAGCCATCAAATTACCATAATTTTTCATTCACAATCTTGTAGATCATTATTTAAGGTTCAATTTAAAAAAAAATAGAATTGGTATCTTCTATGCCAGCTACAATAATACCAACTCAATAAAACCAAGCAATTGTACTTAAAAATTTGTTTCTTAATCGAACATTAAATTTTAATGTGTGTCAAGAGTTACGCAGGATTTATGAAACATTTTTTTCTGAAATCTGCAAAATTTGACAACAACGTACGGAAATTAAATTATAACTTGTGACTGAACTGTTTATATGGTAAATCGTATCCATTCCGAGGACCTAGAGAAGAAATTCTCTCAAGACATCGGCTGTTACAATTTACAGTTCTGACGATAAGAAGCAAACTGTTAAACATAGTGCCCAGAAACTCTGTCAAGAAGAGGAGGGCTATGTCAGTAACGGTTCTGGTTGGTCTCTGTCTAGTATAAACCGATTGGAGCTAAGAATTAGTCATTTCGCTTCTATGCAGGACTAAATGATTATAAGATTGCTGGCTTTTGCAAGTGATCCTGTAGTAGATTAGTAATTATGTAATAAATATTATGTTTGTAAAAGAACTTGTGTTTTATTTTCGAACCTGTCATTTTTTGAGGCATTTTTACCAAAAATTTAAGATTTTTTTTAGCTTCTTCCAGGTACGTACCAAGGACCTTAGTCGATCTAATTAATTAATCGGTATATTGTTTGCAAATTTATTAAATGAATTTTGAACGTTTTCCTGAATTTCTAGGTTAATTATTACGAATTTCCAAGATGACGGTCTTGATGTCTGATAGGATGATGGTAGTAGAGGATTTAAAGTCTCTTTACGAATGTTGATCATGGTTTATTGAAATTATCATTTTTTATATAAAATTAAATGTTTTGCATCATCCAGGGATCGAACCAAGGACATGAATCGATCGAATCAATCAGTATATTTATTGCTAATTTATTTAATAATTTTGGAAATTTACCCGCATCTCTAACATTAAAATTACAGATTTCCAAGATGGCGTCGAAATGAAAAGATGGTGGGTGTCACAGTAATAATAAATTATTACTGCACTCTAGTGGGTAAGAATTAAACTAACATGGCGTCAGCGCACTCTAGCCGACGATACAATGATGATGGCTTCCAGCAGACAAAAACAATATGGTGGCAATGACCACTAGCATGTGATAGCTCCTGGTAGCATGTACTGAATGCAAAATGTCGGATCCATGATGGTCGTCAAGGTCAGGGTCAAGGTCAAGGTCAAGGTTAAAAATCAAGGTCAATGTCAAATTTCAAGGGCAAGGTCAAATATCAAGGGCAAGGTCAAATGTCAAGGTCAAGGTCAAATTTCAAGGTCAAGGTCAAAGTTCAAGGTCAAGGTCAAAGTTTAAGGTCAAGGTCAAAGTTCAAGGTCAAGGTCAAAGTTTAAGGTCAAGGTCAAATTTCAATATCAAGGTCAAATTTCAAGGTCAAGGTCAAAGTTTAAGGTCAAGGTCAAAGTTCAAGGTCAAGGTTCAATGCCAACAGTTGAGGACAATGTTATAGTGAACAGAAAATTATACTAACATGGTATCAGCACACTCTAGCTGACGTAAACAAGATGGTGGTCTCCAGCGGATGATGAGAAGGTGGCGGACATTACGTCATACCAGTTGATGATATATACCTTGTTATTGTTGGTTGTAGGTCAGTCTAGGTAGCTTTCATGGAGGAAGTTCGACTGTTTACTCTCGCCGGGAATCGAACCAAGGACGTAAATCGATCTAATCAAACATAATTCAAATAAGTTAATTTTTTGATGAATTTTGGAATTTTTTTCATTAAAATCGGATAATAAATAAATATTTTCAAAATGGTGTCCAAATTTCAAGATGGCGGATATGACGTCATACTTGGTGACGATATATATGCTATTAACAAAGTGGTGAGGGTCAGTCTGCCAGCAGCCACCACGAGGGAAGTATCGGTCGCCATTTTTATTTTTATGCCCTCACCGGGTTTGAACCGCGGACTCCGATCTCCGTGTCGTTAATGTTTTTTTTTAATATATTTTTCATTAAAATTTCATTAATTGAATTTTTTTATTAAATTTTAGATTTTTTCGTTAAAATCGGATAGTAAATAAAGATTTTAAAGATGGCGACCGTAACGAAAATTCAACGTAGACGTCATAATTCCTAATGGCGGAAAACAAAATGCCGGAATGTTCGAGAAAACAAAATGACGTCATCCAATATGGCGGATCCAAAATGGCGGATCCAAATTGGCCGCCGGGGTCAAGGTCACGGTACTACTTGTCCCGTTACGCTGTGTCCTGTTACGCTCATCCAAGATGGCCGCCGTGATGTCAGTATCAGATATGTGGCTCGGCACCTCAGGCGCCTCAGCCTGAAGCCTGTGCCCGGAGGAACTATTATATACTACTCATAGGTGTCGACAGACAGGAGGACACAACAGGTGAAATTCACAGTGACATTTGATGAATTATATGTAACAACTTTAATTGAGAAACTACAGATACTTGTGCCCCATGCATTTATAACTAAAGCCCAGGCAAATTTGTTAAAGAAATTTAAAGCGGAACTTGAACTGGATACAGTTGTAATTCTCCTAGACTTTAGTGAAAACTACACGTGTATCATTCAAGATGCAGCACAAGGGTATCACTGGACAAATACTAGTTGTTCACTACACCCAGTTGTACTTTACACACGTGTCCAACAATCAGAAGACCTACTCGCCTCAAGTATCTGCATCTTGTCTGATGATTTGGAGCATGATGTAGCATTTGTGTATGAAACGCAAAAAATAATCACTCAGTATATAAAGAAAATGTTTCCAATAGTAAAAAAATGTACTTTACTTTAGTGATGGGTGTGCTGCACAGTAAAAAAACTGCAAAAACTTTCTCAACCTCTGCCACCACAGCCACGACTTTGCATTAACTGCTTCATGGACATTTTTTGCTACTAGTCATGGCAAATCACCTTGTGACGGCATTGGTGCTACAGTTAAGCGGCTGGTTACGAAAGCTAGTCTTCAAGCATCTCCTAGTGATGTAATAGACTCCGCTGAAAAAGTGTTCAACTTCTGCAAGGAACGAATCCAAAACATAAAATTCTCGATGGTTAAAAAATAGACACTGTTAGAAACACGTCAGCAACTGATTGCAAGGCTCTCCACAGAAAAAAAATTCCAGGTACACGCAACTTTCACCATTTCATCCCTGTTTCTAAAAGATCGATTGCAACGAAGCGAATCAGTTTTGATGAAGAATTCAGCACTGTTTTCTATTTTACTGAAGAGCAGCTACCTGACACAGTCAAAATGACAGATATATCAACGAACTCATACATTGAATGTATTTATGACTCCTGCTGGTTTTTCGGCTTAGTTCTTTCAAAACATGAAGAGGAAGGTGACGTAAAAGTGAAATGCATGCACCCTTATGGCCCTGCACCATCGTTTCACTGGCCTCCACATAATGACATCTGTCACGTTCCTCTTTGCAACATCATTTGTTCTGTTAGTACTCCCATCACCAAGGGTTCTGTAAGAATGTACTACTTCTCTGAAAAGGAAGTTGATTTCATACAACACCAATACAAGAAGTCACGACAGTTCAAATGAAAAGTTCTTTTAAGCATTATTCCGTAAGTTTAAAAACTTTATTTTATAAGTTAGTTTTCTTAATTGGCAACTAACAGTCTATATTTGCAACTTTTCTCCTCTCATTGAAAAGGGCCAATTTGCCTTTTTAAAATTATAATCATAAAACTTTTCTTGCCATAAACTTTATTAATTTCACAACAGTTTGTAAATTTAGTAGTCATTTACTATAAGAATTTTAAAGTTTCTGTAATATATTGAAAGTGTGAAGTTACTTCTCTTGTATTGTGATGCAATGTGTTTGTGTTTATGTTAAATTATAAGATGTAATTTATAGTTGAAACAGCTATATAAGCCATCAAATTACCATCATTTTTCTTTCACAATCTTGTAGATCATTCTTTTAGGTTCAATTTAAAAAATAATAGATTTGGTATCTTCTATGCCAGCTACAATAATACCAACTCAATAAAACCAAGCAATTGTACTTAAATATTTGTTTCTTAATCGAACATTAAATTTTAATGTGTGTCAAGAGTTACGGAGGATTTATGAAACATTTTTTTTTCCTGAAATCTGCATACTTTGATTCATATGTGGAAAAAATTTCGTGATGATATGTAAGTTAGACATAGAGCTACAAATTTTTTTCTATAACACAGTTTTGAAAAGTGGTGTCTCGAAACTGTCGCTTACATACAATTTTCCAAAACTTTAGAAATTTTTATCTCTGAAACTATGTATCCTACAGCGAAAAAAATTTAGGTTGTTCAGTAACTTGATGGGTAGTCCAGTTAAAAAAAAAGTTTCAAGAAAATCTGAGTTGGTGGGTGTCATTCCACACTAGAGTTGGGTGATCTGATATGGAATGACCCTATTCAAAATTACGAATTACCTCTTAAGTGACCAAACATTGAAGGCCCTCAGAGGCCCTGGTGTAATCTGTAGGGTGGTTGACTCTCCAATTTTATTTTTTATTGATAGTAGACACATGTAGGAAGGCCCTTATGTATTAGCTCTGTCATTACCAATGGTCAAATGTGAGTGGGAAAAATTAATGTTTGTGACAGATACCATGAAAACCATACCCAAATATTCCTTCGGCTATTCGACCAATTCCACATTCAGATAGTTTACCAATACCTACCCCACCCCACAGTTATGAACTTGAAGTGGAAAATGAAGATAGTGCAGAAGAACTCAGCCAGCCTAGCACATCTCACAACCCTGATTTTAAGGAAACAGATGATAAACCGCACAGACTGAGTCAAGCGGAATTAAGTGATCTCATTCGAGACCTTGATTTATCAAAGGATAAGGCAGAACTTCTAGGCTCAAGACTACAGAAGTGGAATCTTCTCCAGCATGATGTCAGGGTATCACAGTATAGACAGCGTTCGAAGGATCTCCTTCCTTTTTTTGAAAAGAAAAACAACCTTGTAGTATGCTGCAACGTTAATGGCTTGATGAAATGTTTGAATTTGAACCATGATCCTACTGAATGGAGGCTATTCATAGATTCGTCGAAGCTTAGTTTGAAAGCTGCATTACTTCACAACGGTAACCGTATTCCTTCTATTCCTGTTGGACATGCAGTTCACATGAAAGAGACTTATTAAAACATGAAAGCCCTCCTCCACTCAATCAAATATGCTGAACACAAGTGGAAAATCTGTGGTGATCTAAAGATCATCGCTATACTTTTAGTAATGCAACTGGGGTATACTAAATACTGCTGCTTTTAATGTATGTGGGACAGTAGGGATAGGAAATCACATTACATTCAAACAGACTGGCCAGCAAGAAATCTTGGCCCTAGTGAAAAAAATGTCGTTGCCCTGCCTCTCGTCGACCCGAAAGATATATTTCATCCACCACTACATATAAAACTCGGTTTGATGAAAAACTTTGTCAAAGGCATGAACAAAGAAGGAGAGGCCTTTAGATATTTGAGGAAAAAAATTGCTTTCTTAAGTGATGCAAAAGTTAAGGAAGGTGTTTTTGTTGGGCCACAAATTCGGGAGATTGTGAAGGATCCTGCATTTGACAGAGTTTTGGAGGGGAAAGAAAAGGAAGCTTGGAATGCGTTCAAGGGAGTTATTAAAGGTTTTTTGAGGAACAAAAGAGAAGATAACTATGTTCAGTTGGTGAGGATACTTCTACAAAAATATCATGAACTTGGATGCAACATGTCTCTCAAAATTCATTTTCTCCACTCTAATCTAGACTTTTTCCCTCCTAGTTGTGGTGCAGTCAGTGATGAACACGGTGAGTGAGAGATTCCATCAGGATATTTCTGTAATGGAACAAAGATATCAGGGCCGTTGGAATGAATCAATGCTTGCAGATTACTGTTGGTGCGTGTGTAGGGATGCTCCAGAACTCACCTACAAGAGACAGTCCAAAATAAAAATGAAATCCACATGATGGTAATAATATCCAACCTTCCAAGTATTCTGCCATTAATTTTCAACTCTTAAAAAAAATTACTACTATTTAATAAATCCAAATTAAATTATAATGTTGATAAACTTATGGTTTAAAATTTACAGATTTGCCACAATTTGTTAACGTTATATATTTTGACCCATAGTGTATCACAGAAACTAGAGCTAATAAAAAAATTTTCATTGTCATTTTCATTTTTTTCAACCCAAAATTAGTAATATTTGACTCATGAAGTGAAGGAAACATAACAAAAATATTTTTTTGTTGGCCAGTGTTATTGGGAGTGTAAGGCTAAGAACTAAGCCCAAGTACATGGGGCTTTTTCAGCTTAATTAACTTGTTTGTCTGTGTGAGAAATGTTCAGTTAGATTTTCAAGGCCCAACTGAGACAGAATGGACAGTTAAAACAACAAACCCTGTCTTTGTTTTTGCCAACAGGAAAGAATGAGTGGTTGACTGATGACACCAAGCTTTTGAGGTCAGGATTTTCAAAGTTTTATTGCTGTTTGGGAAGCAAAGTGCAGTGCTGATTTAGGGACTTTTTTCTGTGTTGTGTAAGATAGTTTGAAGATTAAGGATGTTATTTTAAGCAATATGTTGCCTGTAATGTTGAAGACGAAAGGTTTAACCAGTTTGCAGGGCAATAGTGGTGACAAGAGATACCTCACCGGATGAAGCAGCGATAAGCTTGGTCTTGGTGGTTGTGCACTATTTGCATTTGTTCCTTTTTGCAACAAAATATTCTATTATAAGTGACTTCAAGTCGATGCAACACCTTAAGGGAGCAGGTAACAGTTGTGCTTCCCTAAGTGAGTTTTAGCTGAGTGTGGCAGTGTTCATTTTCTTACCAATCCCCTTGCTCGCAAGTAGCTTAATGTCGCCCAAGTTAATTAAACTTTTTTTTTTAAATAACAGAGTAAGAATACCCAAAGTCATGTTTTTAAAACACTTGTTTTGTTTAATCAATGTATTGATGTTCGTATTTTGATTTATGACAGGAGAAAAATATTTCAAAAGTGTTCAAGTAACATGAAACAACTAGAGACTGTAATCATCTCTTTAACAAGTTTTCAATGTGAAAACTATATTTTAGTCTCCTGTGGCATTAACTGCGCTGATTACCTGCACCAGTTCTTAGTGAAATGTTCAGAAATAGCTCTGATACATAATTTTTTGGTTGATTTGATATCCGTCTCTGAAAGCTCATTTTATTTAATAATTAATTTTGGTTTGGAAATTTTTAAGGAACTTATGGAAGTGCCTGTCTTATGTTAATATGATTTTTTTAGTAGTTTTACTGTGTGTATTTGTTCGTTGTTTTAAGCTTTAAAAAACTATCATGTACTCTGAGAGAGCTAAGCCAAAAAAAAATTTAACACCAAATATGATTGAAAATGAAAATATTTGAACTACACTATTTGTTAATTTTTAGCACTAATTATTATTAGTTTTGTAACAGACTTTACACTGTGAGACTGTGAGTCAATCAGCCACACTATTTAAATTACAAAATGAGTTAAAGCATGATGTTTGTGTAGTTATCAGCTTTTGGAACACACTACTTCTTCTCCCAGCTACGTCACCGGCTCGGTCTATGAAGTATCACTCGTTACCTCTGGGCCTCAAAATAGCTCAGTCAGTACTTTCTATTGTATCGTGTTTGTATCTGTGTTCAAAATGTGTTGTGCATGCTGCATGTAGTCCATCATCGAGCATAGGAATCCGTTATTGGTAGGATTTGTAAATTAATCATCCATCATACCATTTTTGTAGTATATGCATACGTTTCAGAGAATGTCATTAGTATTATCTGTTTTATGGAAAAGAAACTTGATTCTGAAGGACCATTAAAAATACGAAGACAATTGGTTACGCAAATCAAACGACAGCCATTTTCCATTCAACTATTTTATTTACTCAGCTTTGTCTATGGTAACACTACAACCATTGTTTATAATTATCCACGAACACTGTTTAGAATTCTATCTGGTATGAAGATTTTATATAAAAAAATAAAAGTAATATGTACCAAACGTTAGGTAGGTGACCCAATGGTGGCCCGGGTTCTCAAGGTGGCCCGCAGTTTGTTTTTCATGTTGGCACTGCCACTAGCCGCAATATGAGAATATCTTGTTGGACGGAGTCACGATCTAGGTAGAGAAACGAGAAACTAAGCCTCTCGGTTGAACGGTCGCCATGTTGTGAGCCATTATTAGAGTTGCGCTGTTCACGCAGGCCCCACTTCGTTATTTTCAAGGTGAGTTTGAAACTTAAATAAAACTAGTAAATATTTAGATATTTCATTGTTGTTATATAGTTTTGGAAAGATCTTTTAATGGGTGTTATATAACATGTAGGTTTTATTTTTTCTCTACGATACCAAAATACTGTTAAAAACGTTGTCGTTGGATAGGTTCCTAAGGTGGCCATCGTGGGCCACCTTGGGGATCTTGTTTGAAATTGGTTTTATAGTTAGAATAATATAAATATAGATAGCTGTATAGAGCAAATATGAATTTAATTTAATTTTTAACGAGGTAGGCCTACTTTATTCTTCATTCCTCTAAATCCATAAATATTTAGAGGTTAAAAGTTATATCATTGTAATAAACAGTAATTTCAACTTATAGCTTTTACCAGTTGACAAAATTGTTATTTTTTTATGTTAGAATCCCGTGCTTGTAGCCATTGCTGTAATATTTTGGGTTTCTATTTTGGGCCATCGTGAAAAGAAAGATGGGAATGACATGGACGCAAGAGGATCTCACGAAGGCTATGGAGAGTGTTTTAAAAGACAATGTGTCTGTAAGAAGTGCTACCATCACACATGCCATCCCCATGAGGACTCTGCGAAATCATTTGTTGTCAGGTAGTCGTCAGAAAATACAGGTAGGGAAACCTGTTCTTTCTATTGACCAGGAGTTAGCGCTGTGCAAGCGGATCCTCAGATTAGCTGATGTAGAAATGCCACTCACTCCAAAAGTCTTGAAAAGAGCTGTGTTCAATTGGACAATGAGGTTACACTTTTTTAGACACAAAGAGGGCATGGAAAAAGTACTGACACAGAAGAAGTTGTTACTGCTGGTCGAGTTATCAAGAGATATCATTTCGGAAGTGTTTTTTCCAGGGCCTGGGCTAAGTCTGTCACCCCATCCAATATCTGCAGTGGTTTTAGAGCAACTGGAATACATTCCTATGATCCCAGTGTCATCCCTGATGAGGAATTTGCACCAAGTGAACCTACTTTCCAACCACTCACAGACTCGTAGAAGACACTATTTCCATTCAACTACCAGAAAATGATGCTTTCTTCACACATGAAAATAGTACCGAAGAAGAAATGGCTTTATCAGGGGACCCATCTTGCAGTTGGAGTACAACATACTTGAATACAAAACAAAAGTAATGTCAAAACACCCGAGAGTGTAAAGGTGGAAGCTCTTTCTCAGATTGAGATTACTCTGAGCATGATTCAAGCTCAGAATATCATGATGTTACCGACCATTCAGAGTCTGAACAATGTCAGTTATCACCTACGATTACAGAAATTTTGAGAACACCCAATTTCAAGAAAAAAGGTATTCCCAAAATTAAAGAAAGACGCATATCAATAAACTACAGAGGTCAAAAAGGTTATAGCTAGTCTTTTCCAAAATGTCACGACTGCATCCTAAAAGAACAGCAATCAAATTACGGACAAGGAGAATGTAGCTAAAAGAAAAACAATTTTGAAGAGAAATGAGAACAAATCAGAAAACAAAGAGATGAATAGTAAGACCACTTATTAATAATGCATATTTTTGTGTTACACCTATAGACAATTAATTTAATAACTGTTTTTATTGATAAATAATGTTTTAGTAATGATTAATACATTTTTATGCCTGTCGATCATATGTGATAAGAATAAATATCCATTTGTTAGCTATATTGTTGTCAAATCACTATAGTTTTAGGATTAAATGTCTAAAACCAGTATGGGCCACCTTAGGTAACTCATGGTGGGCCACCTTTGGTACCCGTGTTCCAAAAGTGGCCCATTTGCTGGTTCTTATATTTTGAATTTATTCTCGGTTGTGGTGACTAATACATGGCTGTAATTTTTGTATACTGTAAAGAATGAATCACAATCATAAATAAAAATATTTAAAAGTTTTTAATCACGAAAGAAAAATTAATAAAATTACTGAAAGCTTAGGTATGGCCACCATTGGGTCACGTACCTACTGTTCAGTAACATTTTGTCTTTACTATCATCATATTTTTAAGCTCCTGGAAGATCAACATTTTATTTTTGGTTACTTTAATGAGTATTATCGAGAGTGCAAAATTATTTGGCAGTGTATGGTGCATCCTTAATTTAATTATTCTGTGTATTTTACAGCTAATAATCAAAATATTTAAATAAATAAACACAAGACTTCTACGTAAACTTTCCAGCATCTATTGCTTCTGTGTAAGGGATTTGATTGATGTTCGTTGGTATTGATGGAAATGCTAACCATAGTCCATGTCAAAGTATCCAAATTCTGGTGTTAAGCTGTGAACCTTATCATATGCTAGATGAAGGGTGTGATTTAATATTTTAAGACTGTTTGTGTGGCTTTTTATATAATGAATAAAATCATGTATAAAATGTCGTTAACTTAAATGGAGTGTTTTTTCTGCCACTTGTTTTTATTTCAGATGTGTTCATAATTTGTTCTATTCATGAATACAGTTCTGTAAATAACTTATGTATCTCCAAGCTAACAAAATAAATACTGTAATTACCCGATAATATTGTGAGTGAATATATAATGTGACCCCAAACCTTTTGATTATGTGTTTATGAAAAAAACCTTAATGGCTTGGAAATCGCAATTCAAGTCCATGAAACTTGAAAATTATTAAATTATTATATTTATTCCATATTTACTAGACCATTTCTAGTGCCACTTTCGTCAGTAGAGTGATTTACGTGGTCTCTTCAGAAACACCAAGCTGTAGCTAGAAAAAAAAAATGTGTATTGTGAATTTCAAAATAATGTGGTCTTTATTGTGGTTAACAGCAGTCAGAAATGGCATAAGTGACACATTTAAGAGGCAGAGCCTGTAGTTTTTCAACTAAGCTGTTCCCAAAGGCAATATAAAAGTTTCTGATTATAATGGGACCTTTAACTTTAAATTTTCCACAGTTTTGGTAAAAATCATAGCATTATATTCAGGTTAATGCAGTACTATTTTGTTTTTATTGTTTTATGTGTATAGATATGTTGTAAACTATGAGATAATATTTTCTATAAAAAATTGCAATTTTCGTTGGATCTGCAAGAGTGAATTAAGTATTTCAATTTCAAGAGAATATTTACAGATTGTGATTGTGAAAATTAAGGTTCCCCCCCTCCTTTTTTTATTTCTCATTAAAGTGTTTGTTAGTTTGAGCTGACTTGTGTTATTTTTGTCAGAGGTTAAGTAATGTTTGAAACATGTAAGATCTTGCACCTGCAAAGTTGTGATGTGTATTTGTGTGAAGTTTAGATCTATACAAACCATTTTATGGCAGAAAATTAACAATTTTCTGTGTTCTTATAGCAATGTTTGTTTTACAGCAAAGGTGTTAAGAATTCAGACAATAACTAAATAATTGATCAGTTGTGTTGAATTACCTGCGTGCAGTTCAAGCCAAGTGACAGTCCAGTCTACAAATGAGTGCACTTTTTTTGACAGCTGTGTATGAGGTATTAAGCTATCTGTCCGCACAAAGTATTCCATTATTAAAAAAATAAAGTACTGTGTTTTTCAAAGAAATGGGTTAGCTTACCATTTACCAGAATTTTTCTCAGAAATGAAAGAATATTCAGCTGTCTCAAACTAAAAAAAAATAACATTATTTACAAAAACTTAATGCAAACTAAATTCACCTTTATAGTTTTCAATCATGTTGAACTGGCACAGAAAAAAATTCTAGCAGTAGACTCATATGGCATCGCCCATTAGTGGCTGGTTACTGTATAATGAGTCAGCATGTATGATTAGAATGTAAGGTGTTTGAACACTGCCATTTTTATGCTAACACATCTGTATATGGTATAGAATTATAATTTTGTCACTGAAATATCTGGTTGACTTCTGTAACTAATGTAATATCTCTGTGGGCACAGTGACAAAATTGTATTGTAACAGAACGTTCTGGTATGCGATTTGTTGCTGATAATTGCTGTTTGCACTGTCTTTTTCACTTTTTAAGGGGATATACATCAGACTGTGGTCAAACTTATGATGAAATACAAGCTGAAATTTTGAAAATTCATATGAGAAATTAGGTATTCTGTTGTCTGAAGTGCTATGTGCACATTCTGACATCACTGTTCAAACAGCATTGTGTTTGCATGATGCTTCCAAGTAACCAGTTTCACATCTTGTGTTGAAAACAAAGCTATTGTTGCATATAGTGAGGGGGGAGTTTATAGTAAGCCCAGAACTTGGTATTTGCAGGACGTTGTTTTAACTTATCTTTCTATGTTTTCCCATAATTTTTTTTTTAAAATTCTAACTGTGCCACCTCTTTTCGGTATTAGGGAGGCATGGTGTCGTCATGAAAAATGATGAAAACATGTGCCATGCATGAATACTTGTGTGGTACCATGTATTTTAGCATTGAGGTAAATTTGGATAGCTGCCAGTAAAAACTTTTGCTATAGTGTTTTATATCAGCAGAAAATTCTTTTGCTGTGAAATATTTCACTTTTTATTTATTTATTTAAAAACACTCACAGCTTAAATTCTACTATTTAACTAATCGTCATATTTTTTTTGACCATGCGCCATTCTAGGATAAAGAAGTCTGTGTACAAAGCATTTGATTGGAACCAAGACACAAAACTTGATTGTGCAAAGAATTGGTAAAATTAAGTCATTAATGAAGCGAGTTCATTACCACAGCAGGAACCCCAGTCTTGCTAGGTTAACGGACACAAAGGAACATTTTTATTTTAAGAATGAGATGCACAAAAGTAAAACAAACATGAGTCTTAATAATACAGTGAGTAACTTTCATGGAATGGGGGTACATAATGAGGTTAGGCAATCAAAAGATTGGTGGCATCCCACATCTTTTATCAGTAATAACGCTAAACATTTTACTACGTATTTTCATCTAATCATTTAGCCAAATTAACTTTTGAAATGCCACTCTTTTAAAACATTTTTTAATGAAAATAATGAGTTACCTATTTGTAGGGACAGGTACTTTTCGGTGAGTAAAATTAGTAAAAAGCGGTGAGCAAAAATGCCAAAAGCGGTGAAATCTATTTAAGCATACCTTTTTTAAGAAAAAGTTAAATGAACTCAATTATGAATGATCAAAATGTTTAAAACTAACATTTAGAAGTGAAAAACCCTTCAAACTCAAAAGCTTTAAATTTTAAAATACAAACATTGCACTATCAATACCAAACTCACAAAAATTCTGCACTCAAGACTACGTAGTTGCCCAAGGAATAATAAAATGTTTAGTTTATTCACATTCTTCAAATGCAAGAGTGGTCATTATTTCCACATTTTCGTCCAACAAATTATGCCGTTTGTCTGAGACAACTTTATCATAAGAAGAGAAAAATCTCTCGCTGTCTACAACTAAGCAAGGTATTCAAGCACATTTCAGGGAAAGACATGCAAAGTCAGGAAATTCATTGTTCATGGAAAAAAGAATTTCTACTATGTATTTCTGCCTTTGAGCATTGTGTTCTCTCGTTGGCGATTTCCTTCATTCGCGTATAGCCACGAGCAATGTCTGCAGAGGAGAGGTTGCCATTTTTCACGCCTGGTAGACTCATAAACAACTTGAGTTCATTGTTTACTTCATTGAGTAGCACCTTTGAAGGGTCAAACAATTTTCCCACAGCCTGAAATTTTTTTTTGAATATATCAGTGGCCATGAGCAGCTGCAATTTGTCCATGGACAATGATGCAGCACGTTGAAGTGAGTTTTTTACTTCAGCTTGACAAATTTGGTTGTCAATGGACTTGAGTGCAGCATCTATTTCACAGTTAAAGATTCCAGAAGCAGCCACAGACAAATCTTCCTTAACAATTGACAGCTTATTGACAAGTGTGTGGCTGGTTGCATATTTGGATGCCTCCAAGTGCTCTGTTAATTTCATCAGACTGTTAAGATGTTCTTTCACAAATGTGGCTTGTACTACAATTTTTTTGGCATCCAGGTGCGATAAGGAATTGAAATATTCAATTCCTGCATTCGCCACATCTTGCATGTCTTCAGAAGCAAAAAACTCAACCAAATCTGAAATATACTGAGATGTGTAGATCACAGACTGAAACCAACTATTCCAACGAGTCAGGACAGGGAGGGGAAATTGGCAAATGCTCTTCTCTCCACTTGGATATTTATCCGTCAAAAACTGGGTGTACAGATATTTACGCTTACGAGTGTTGAGGAATGCTGATTTGATCTTGCTTACCTACTGCAGTGTTCAGTTCTGTGAGTACTTTAGGACAGATGCTGCCAACAAGGTTTAATTTATGTGCCCAGCACTGGATATGCAACATCTGGTCACCTAACACTACCTGTAAAGAAGCACTACACTTTGTCATATAGCAAGCGCTGTCACTAACAAATGCCACTACAGAATCATAATTGACATCTTATTCCTTAATGGAGTTCAACACTGCCCTAGCACAAGTAGTCGCACTCGCTTGCTCCAGAAAATGCACACTTACAACAAAGATCTTCTGCGAGTCACTTGCCTCCAAGAGACGAACCAGCATAACAAACACACACTTGCCTCTTCGGTCTGTTGTTTCATCAGCTAGTATACAAACAGGTTTCCCACAAACTTCTTCTTTGATACTAGCAGCTCTGTCTTATTTTAATAATGGAACATAATTATTGCAGCAGAAACACTTATCAAAATATTTGGACAAGGAGATTAGCTACTCTTCCAGAATGTCAAAACTTTTGGGTTTGGAGGGAAGGTTTGTCAATAAAATATATTCCTAACTCAGGTGGTATGCAAGGCCAAAAAAGTTAGGTTTGTTTAGTTTTAGGTTTGGTTGGTTTAGGTAAGTCTTATTTTATATTTGGTAAGTTTAGCTTAGGTTAGTTTTAAAATGCCCATTTCCAACTTGTTTAAGTTGGGTTTGGTTTTGAGAGCTTCTAAATTTAAGCCACTCCATGATTACGGATATTTATGTAGGCATAAATACAAACCTTCAACGTATTTCATCCAGCTTAAAATACTGGGGTCCTGAAGTTTATTATGAAGTGGGATGTTCGCTTTGAGGAACACCTCAGTGGTCTCCAAGGGCGCCCATATGATAATTTGTAGGGGGGGCCAGACTTAGGGGTATGAAGTATTTTTAATATTTTGGAAGACTTAACTGCGGCTTGTTACTAGCCATAAAATAGTTCCAGTTCTGACCCTGTTAAATTTTTTTGTCCTGTTACTAAAATAATAGACCACAGTACTCATTCGCCCTAAAAAAATCTTTATTGGCTACTTTATTAATTAAATATTAACTATTTTATTGAAACAAATAAATTTTTATAAACACAAATGCAGGAATACAGTCCTTATACTTTTGCAGCGTCTCGGGTACACGGATATCAAGAATACAGTCCTTCAACTAATTGCTCTCTTTACCCCTAAATAAATGTCGCGTACAAATTAAATTAAAATAATTATAAAGTTTAAAACGTGTTGATCGAAAGATTCAACTTTGGGAGAGAAACGATTTGAGTATGTTATCACAGTCAGAAAACAGTTGTTTTTAAATGTAACACCTGAACTACGCTTATAATTACAGTCAAAAATTGTTTCACAATTAAATGAATATTACTATGTTTCGATATGAATCATAATTGCTTATCATTTAAAATTAGTACAGATGGATTCAGTAGTCGAGGACTATAAGTTTATTTAGTGATAGTAAAGCGCAGAAAAAATTAGTTTATTATTAAACTAGACAATTTAACCAAACAGTATTTAGATGTTAAGGAATTAAGTGACACCAAAACCAATGAAAATAATCGAAAATTTCTAAATGCTGACATAACTCATATATCAGCTTTCCACAGATGAGTTTAGTTCTGCGCAATTAATCCACACAAAACAACTGGACATACTATGTCGACGCGTATTTTAAGAATATAAGAATATCCACATCGCAGTATAATTTTTTTTTTTTCGTGTCGTGTGGTGCGGGCCCCCATTTGTGGTGCGGGCCCATAGGCTACAGCCTAGATAGCCTGCGCGTAAATACGGCACTGATAAACCCTTAAATAACATGTTCAGTACTTAACTTCAGAATTAAGAGTACCTACATTAGAACCTCGATTTTACGGAGCCCGGACTGAACGAAGCCGCGATTTTACGAATACATTTTTTTCAGGAACCATCTAAAATTCGGAAAATTTGACACCAAAATATATTTTAAAAAAATTTAAAAAACACCATGAAAACATATAAAAATATTAATTTTTAATGCACAGCGTATTCATATTTTAAAGCTAATACAACAGCCATTTACCGTTAGTGAATATTGTATATGTTATTGCGGCATCAAACTCCAAATCGAAAAGAAAAAATGGATTAGGTACACTTTATTTGTCGCAAAGTTCGAAATTTCTTAGATTGAAAAATTATGCCAACGCTGTAAAAATATTTATTTTACCGCAAATGAACTATACTCAACATTCCTTACCCATTCCAACATTTCCAGCTCGTGAGCATAGCAACTGAGCTTTGAAACCTTGTGAAGCGTGAGAGAAAGAAACGATATTGAGTAGCTACTTCCTCTCCTTTCCGCTAATATCCAGCAACCCACGCCATTAGGCATTATCTTGACATGTGTCGCATTAATTACCTTCGCTGCATCGGTTTCCCAGTAAAAAACGCTCAAAAATGGTATAAGTGACGCAGCAAGTAGACGTGACGAGCGGATTTTCAACTAAGCTTTTTTTTTTAACTTACTATACAAACAAATAATTCCCTATGGCTATCACAAATTCAAGGGCTTCTCGCACTAAAATATACTGTGTTTTTAATGAATGTCTGTCGTTAAAGAGCAGCGTTTTTCTTCACCAAATAAGCCTATGATTAGAGACCGTAAAAATTCGCGGATTCCTTTCGAGACAGGGTGGAATCCAAACTCGTTTAGCTTAATGCTGCGCCAGTGATTGGACCGCAATTTACCTGAAGGACTCTGAGCCAATGGCAAACACTCAACAAAAGAAGTATCGAATCATAAGAATCGCAGTAAACAGTTTCCCCGAGTCGGTAGCCAATGACCAGGTGATAGTTGCCAGAGTACATAGGAGAATCGTTTAGTCTATCCTAGTGGTCATTGAAACCGCGAATTTTTCCAGTCCCTACCTATGATCACTTTTATGAAACAGTACAGGTGTACACTGAACTGTGTGCTTGTTCTCCTCGATTATGTTACTAAAAGTGCGTTCATTAATATTTTTCAAGCTGATCTGTTAAAGATTAACTGATAAATATGATAAGGTGAAGTCCATAAAAATGCAAGGCTGGGAATTCTTCCAGCTCATCAACCCGACCCTGGAAAGTCTCGTCTGTGTTCAGTCGTCTCTGGCAAGGAGTGGACAAGTTTGCAAACTCAAATATAAATTTATTTTAGTAACACGCGTCTTACGAAAAGGAAAGATATCCAAGAAAGGCATGTCGGACAACCTACTGTCACCACACAAAAGTTAACATAATGCAATGCGTGGTGCAACTGTGTTTAGTCGCTGTGATGTCGCTTTTATATCACTCGTGCAATGAAGCAAGTTGTGGAATGTTAAAAAAAATAAGGGGAACGCAGGGGAGGGTAGAGGGCAGACAGCAGTAATTGTTTTTACTATTTAATATTATATATATTCCGTTCAATAAATTATAACATGTATCTTCACGGGGTGGGGTGTTTAAAATTTTATGAAGATAACGATTTTACGAATGCAATCCAAGCGACTCTGAGCGTACGTAAAATCGAGATTCCAGTGTAAATTGCTTCCGAGTCTACTGAAGGTAGCGGAATCCTTATCCCTTTAAACACTTTTGAAAGGATAAAGTGGTTTTTCTCTAAATTAAAAATTCCAACATAAATTTTACGTTGTAGACTTTTCTGAACAATAATTCTTATTTGAGTAACTTTAAAGGTGTTAGCTTACCTTAAAAATTGTGAATATTCTGAGTGGATGTGACGAATGAGGAAAACTAAGAAACACACATAATAACAATGGTTTTTATCTTTACACTTTTCACTTATTTATTTACACTTAAGTTATTTATACTGACTGAATACACTAAACTAAATCTAGACCAGATGCATAAAACTGTAGGTAGACCTAAAGACTATTGAAAAATCTCTGTTTTGAGATGTTATTTGTGAACATACACTTTATTATGACGAAACAGTAGAAAAACATTTCGCCGTCTACAAGCACATGTCAACTGTCGCGTCGTCTAACTCTGACTGGTCTAAATCTGTTGTGTTGTGTTATCGCGTGAGCTTGGGTAGGAATACGAAGGGGAATGACTCGCCACGGGCGTTGCGCTTGAACAGCGTTTTCTCCCTGTACACAACACCTTATATCGCAGCAGCAGAAACTAATGCTTGAACTAACATAAAAAATGAAATAGACATGTAAAAAACGATATACAATAATATCTTCGTGTTGAACCACTTCTACATAATACAGAATTTAAATAATTTTCCTTAAAGTAAAACACCTGACTACACTATATATTTTTTTCCTTCCCTGAAAGCTAGGGGGGGGGGGGCCACGGCCCCCCCCTGCCCCCGGGTATGGGCGCCCTTGGTGGTCTCCATAGCAAAACGATGCGCTTCAGGTGTTTTTTTTTTTTTTTTTGCTTGCTACGCACAATCACTAATAGTATGCTGCAGTGCTACAGTAGCAGTGGAAGAAATGCATGACTTTTTGTGCTTTTCACTGCTTATGTGATTAACAATTGAGACTCTACGGTCCCAACTGACTGAAATTACAGTATTTACAAAATAAAACTGCCTTATCAGTCGAATAGAGACCATCAGAAGAAAATTCTTGGGCCCTATCTAGTGCGTTTATGTCATGCTTCGGCATCGCGAAGCAGCGAGAAAACTGTCAACACGATATTCGTTCAGTTACCGCAACGAATAGCCACCGAACAATAATAAAATAATAAATGCACACGTGTGCAGTAACCTAACACAACCGAAGAAAAAAAAATTCATACATACATCAATTTGTTTGTTCCAGTTTAAAATTGTCTGAAGTATTTTATAGTTAAGTAAATTATGAAGAAAAAACACACTTGTAATTTTCGTTGATATCAAATTTTACGCCTTCCGAACGCGGTATCGATTTTATCTACCGAACACGATTGATTGTATGATTTAACAACAATCGATTGTTCGTAAACGTTCGTGTTCTTTCTCACATTCTCGTACTGCTACGTTGGTAACACGTTTATTGAGTAACGCGTTTTGTTTTGGAACTTCATGGCACGAGAAACAAATGTTGAAGCTTGTAATGATAACCTGCAAAATATAAACGGTCTTGGATTTCCGTAATCTGTGTCGTTAACCTCGTCGTGATATTATTGCCACAGAATGTGGTTTTAGTGGTTATGGTTGGAGAAAATAAATTGTTTACCTAGTTTTGCCTAGTAATGCTGTCGGCACGGTGAAATGTATTTTTATGTAGTGTTTTATTGTTTTCTTTTTTATTGGTGCGCTGAAGTTACAAACGGAAGATGAATTACATCGAAATTATAAGTGTTTGTGGCAATTTAAGCTTCTAATAGCGAAATTGTGACTAAATTCACGACAAACCGTTGAAAATCGCAAAATTCACATTTACGTAAAAAAATTAAAAAAAAGGCCAAATTCTCAAAATAACGACGGTGATTTGCGATCGCGAAAAGTACCTGTCCCTACCTATTTGTATAAGTTGTCACCATTTTAAAATATGGGTTAAAGAAGGTTCTAGGATTTGGTTATCTGTCAAATTTTACATTTGTATTGAATGCTGTCATCATTGGGTATACTTTTTTTTGTAGATTGAGCTATCTTGAAAACATAATTTATAACTTATAAGTCATCTTACACTGGAAGGTTTTTAATCATGATACATTAAAGACCACACCTGTGCCATGTTAGCGATTTGGTGGACTATCAAACGTCGATATAGTTTTAGCGGAAACACAGTGTATAATCCAAAATTATCAATAATCCATAAAGTTAAAATGCATGCAATTATTAAGCTAAAATATGTAAAATCACACTGTTGGAATATATATTATGATCATTTAGAGGGTTCTTATGGAAACTTAGTCAATTAGTTTTTAACACATTCATTTCTTATGTACAGTACTACTTTGAAATAAATGGATGCTTTATAAGAGCATATACAGTGTCTATCATCACCAAAGGAAGCATAATCAGAGTCATAGCAAACATTTAGAGAGCAGCAAATGCAAAGATCTGTTTCATTGGTCTGTTACAAAATATATATATATTTAGATTATAATTTATTTTATTTGCCACAGTTCTTTTGAACAATAAGATGTCACAGTAGGTATTTTCAACAGATTTTCACCAAAAAAAATTATACATTAGTACAGAGTGACAATAAGTGTTAGCAAAATGTGTGTACAAAATCCATTTTCAGAGACTTTCAACAGTAATTTTTGTCAATTTTTTTGTTGAAATAAAATTTAAGTAGGTAGATTTCTCTCAAATAAAACAATATCATACAATTGTGACCAAAAGGAAAAGCATGAACAAAGAATCACACCTAGCTTTCGCAAGCTACAGGTGTGAAATTTTTTTTTAGTGGCTCGTTCCTAGAAAATTAGGATTTTTACAATCAAAACATAAAATAATTGTTAGTAACATTTCTTCTGTATAATGTTGTACCAGAGACAAATATTTTTATGCCTCATTATCATAAACAATTTCTCATTTTCGTCATAGAGTATAAGCAACCTATGCGCTAAGTTTTTTTTAAGTATTTTTTTTTTTTTTACTAAAATTGAAGAAAATTTTATTTAGATAAAAATTTGTTTCAGTGGGTAGACATCTTAGGAATAAAATCATACTGCAAATGAGTAAATGAAGACCTCAGGGTAAAAAAATGTTTAAACCGAGCTGTGCCAGACCAACATCATGTGTGCGTTAATGACTGAGCATGCCTCGCATGGTTAAGTATATTCCTGGTAGTGTTACATGTGGGAATGGAGGGATAAGTGAGATAAGCTAGCAAGAGACTGCAAACAGCCAGGACATCCCTACTAGCATGGGGAATAGATAAGTGAGTGTAGTACAAAGAAGCAAATGTGCTGCAATGTCACTCACGGACCTGCCTTAGAGACGGGCGGCAGTATGAGTTGTGTTGATAGTCTCTTTCTGTAACCGCAGTTTTTAAATTGATTAGGTTTTCAACTGAATTTTTTTTTTAACTTACTGGGTTTATAAATTTTTGGTAGTGTAAGAAAGTACAGTATGTCCATAAAAGAATGTCTCAGTAACAATTGTATATTATACCAATTTAAATTAGACTATTTACAAGAAGTTATAAATCAGATTGAAGGTAAAGTAATGTAATTTTTTTTACAAGTGTTGAATATGTGCATCTTTAGTTATACGTCTCACAACTAACCTAAAGTCCAATTCTTCCCACACATTGGATTAATAGAAGCAAGTATTGACTCTTCAATTTGAGGCCGGGCCCCATCAGAGTCCCAACTCCCACTGCAAGCACATGCATATTAAAAATTCAAAATCAACGTGAACATCAAAACCTATGCTGAAAAATTTAAGGTGGCAAAAACATTGACCGAACACATCAAATATATTTTCAAAAGTTTATTGGTAATCTTTATATCTCACAAATAGTACAAAAATAGTTAGATCTCATAAATATATCAAAAAAATATTTTATAATTGACTAGAGATATCTCATAAATAACAAATATGTTATAATTTACACACAATAAATATTCCTGACTAATATTTTCTTTGGTTTCAAAACTCTAGGCTAGAAGAGCCAACATTTATTACAAGGTACATTTAAATGCTTAATGACTTTAAACCAAAAATAAACATACTATTAATTAACTCGCAAGGAAAAGGTCTTTGGAGAGCTAAAATAAATTAATTATTGAAAGCAATATGGCCGCCAACAACAAGCAAAATGCACAGGAGGTGCAACAAAATTGACCAAGTGCCAATCCGCATTATGAACACCTAAAGCAACACTAAGCTTAAACAGGTGCATCATATTCGCACAAAACACAAGTCCAATGGTTAAGACTCAAATGTATTTTCATCATTAACAAAACTTTAAACTCTACTGGCCTTATCATAACAAATAATTACAACACCCATACTTAGCTCTCCAAAGCACCTTGCCTTCTGTCAATCTCTCTCTATCTCTCTCTCTCTCTCTCTCTCTCTCTCTCTCTCTCTCTCTAATGCCTCATAATGATGTTGGTGATGGTCCTGCTGCTCCATGCCTAACTGATCAAAATCCCGGGCTTATATACCCATTTCTCACCCCCCTTCCCTCCTATTGCCCCTCCAATTCTCGGGATTAATAGAGAGATTTTTTCGAATGTTCTAGAAAGATCTTCATACCAGTTCACATAATCGATAAACAACCAATTTCCGGGATTTATTCTTCTTCTTGCTAAATCCGGAGTTGGTAACACTGAATTCGATGTTGTGTAGGAATGAAGTCTCCACTTTGTCTATGGTATTTTGTTTGAAAGTGCACTGTCTTCTGCCGCACACAGCCGTAGCCTATCTATGAGTCGTGACGTCACAAGAGGTCAGTTTATTCCTACACGTCAACATGGAAGGTAAGCTTCTTCATGTCCTTAAATGTTTGGTGGTGGAAATTTAATTTAACGTCTTGTGACCAGACACGGTCACATCCTCCTCCCCTGAAACTTCACTGCAGGAGGGCATCTTCTTCCAGGTGATGAAAAGTCTTGGGATGGCCAGTCACAAGTCAGATCTTCACCTGTCAGTTTCCACAGGTGTAGAAGCCGAAGTATTCAAGGAAGCGGACGAAGTACCTGCTGGTGGGCGAGCTGCCATCAGAGCTGATTTTGTAACTGAGACTGGAACTGGTGGGTGATGTTGTAGCGGGGGAGCGGCATGCTTCTGCTGTTGGATGCTGAATTGTAGATGGTCTTGAAGAAAATGAAGTTCTTGAAGTTCTCATGCAGCAGTCGGTGTACTCGGTGTCGAGGTAATCCCAGAAACAGAGGGAGCAAGAGGAGTAAAAGGAGAGACCTACGTAATTCAACCCCTTCCCAAAAAAAAAAACAGACAGAGAGACCTCCAAAGACACTAATTCTCATGTTAAAAACAAACTCATCTTACAACCTACAAACTATATCACAGATCAAAACTTGACTAGACAACATATTTTAAATATGTCAAATAATTCATACAAAAACACATCATTTGTAAGCGTATAAATTCTCAAAAAGGAGCATAGTGATTTTGAACACATCATATTCAAGAATCATAATATCAACAAAGATCAACAACAATATTTAGCTTAACTAGGTTACATTCTCACATATAACATAATACTCTTAGATAAAAAGACTTGATCTCGAGAGAGAGAGAGAGAGAGAGATCACATTACATTTCTAAAAATTAAAGTGTTTCAATTGCCCCACATGGGCTTTGAACCTTTTCATTGGCTGATCTAGTTCCTCCAATACAACTGACACATCTGTTGTGAATTTAATGATCTTATATGGACCCAAGCACAGAGGGGCCAGCTTAGCTGAAAAATAGTCAATCTTAGAACTAAGAAAATGAGATTCTAACAATACCCAATCTCCCACTTTAAATGAAACATCCAATTTAGTCTTATCGTACTTCTCTGCAAACTTTTGGTGGTAACGAGTTAAATTTTTAACCACATCAGCCCAAACATCATCCATCTTTTTATTTTCTGATTCCCAAACAAAGGGATTCAATGACCACATATTAATCAGAGGATGAAACAACGCTCTTCCTAAGAAAAGTTGTGAGGGGGTATGCTTAGTAGCATCATTAATTACATTATTGAAGCACAAGGCCAGGTAATACATGGATTCATCCCACTTGCGCTGTGAATCATCTGCAAGAGCTCGAAGAGCTACTTTTAAGGTCCTGTTGTACCTTTCCACAATATTCCCTTGGGGATGATAGGGTGAAGTGTGCACCAACTTAGTTCCCCAATCGAACAACAAATTTTTCATTTCTACTGATGAGAAATAGGTGGCATTATCACAAACTATGGAAACTGGGGACCCAAAATTAGGGAAAAGATATTGTCCCAGATGCCGACATATCTCACTAGCCTTAATATTCCTCAGAGGGAAAAATAAACAATACTTGGTAAAACTATCAACACCTACCATGATAGCTGTATAACCTGACGTGGTTCGTGGCAAAGGACCTACTACATCTAGATACAAACGCTCCCAAGGATAACTGGTGACATTAGCGGCATACTTACCCTCACTTTTTTTATTACGTGATTTTGCCTTTTGGCAGCTTACACAAGCCTTAACTTTCTGTTCTATCTCCTTATGCAAACCCGGCCAAATAAACAACTCAGTGATCCGAGCTATTGTTTTATCACGCCCTACATGGCCACCAAAAAATGAATTATGATAATAGTCTTATATCATACTACGAACCTCCTCTGGTGCAAAAATGCGAAATTTTCCTTTTTTGGTAGTTAACCCTACTAGTCCCTTATTTAAACAATAATCTGATGTTCCTTTAGCAATACTACCTAGTATCTCCTGACATTCTTTATCCTTCTCCTGATATTCCTTAATATTGACAATCTTGTAAATTGCTGTATTACAGAGATAGAATTTTCTTCAACAGTATTAACAGCTGAATCAGGTTGAATGTTTGCAGGGACTGTGGACTGTATAAATTCATCCTCACAATACATTCTTGAAAGTGCATCAGCGACAGCATTCTCAGTCCCACGCACATGATGAACTTCGTAACTAAATGCGGACAACCTAACTAACCACAGAGCTAGCCTACCAACAGGTTTCTTTGATGCAAGAAGCCAACTCAAAGCTTGATTGTCGGTGTACAATTTAAAGGTGCCAAATTCCAGGTAGTCTGAAAAATGCTCCATCCCGAACAGACACGCCAAACACTCCTTCTCATAGGCGGTGTACTTCCTTTCAGCCTGAGTCAAAAGACGACTCGCAAAAGCAACTGGGGCAAGATGACCTTTTATTCTCTGACTTAACACGGCACCTAAAGCAATGGAGCTAGCATCTACATGCAATTCAAAACTCTTTTCAAAATCAGGAAGTTGTAGTACAGGAGGTTGACTAAGAGCTTCCTTTAATTTAACAAAAGCCTATTTTTGTGGGGCTCCCCAAACGAAATCTATGTTTTTCCTCTTCAAATAGTTCAGGGGTTCTGCTAGGAATAAATTTGGCATAAAAAGCAGCCATCCCTAGGAAACGCCTAACTCCTTTCAAATTTTTAGGAGGAGGGAAAGCTAAAACTGACTTCACCTTGTCAGGATCAGTCCTCAATTCTCCGTTGGAAATAATAAATCCCAAATAGCGCACATGGTTCTCTGCCCAAGCAACCTTATTGGGATTTACAGTCAGTCCTGCTTCCCGTAATGCTTCTAGTACCAGACGAATATGATTCATATGATCTTCAAAAGTTTAACTATAGATGCATACATCATCAATATAAGTGAAAACAAAATCATGCACATACTTTCCCAACACTTTATACAAGATTCTGGACATAGCTTGAGGCCCACAATTCACTCCCATAGGCAGCCTAGTCCACTGATACAGACCCCATGGAGTACAAAAAGCTAAAGGTTCACGAGAATCTGGATGAAGTTCACACTGATGAAAAGCAGAATTTAAATCAAATATAGTAAAGTACTTTGCCTGACCAACATACTGAAACACTGAATCTATCAATGGAATGGGATATGGGTCCAAAACAATCTTATCATTAATTTTCCGGAAATCGCAAACTAAACGGTATTCTCCTGGAGACCTTTTAGGTACTAAGAATGCAGGACTAGCATAAACACAGTTTGAATCCTTTATGACACCCTCGGTTTTGAAATCTGAAATTATTTTCTTAAATATTTTTACCTTAGGGGGAGTTACCCTGTAGGGGACTGACGCTACTGGATTATCATCCTTCAATTTCAAAACTATCGGATATTTGTTACAGTACCCCAAACTTGAAGTAAGTACATCTGAAAATTCTTTTTTGAGATTTTCAATCTCCTGATCCTGAAACTCATCTAAGCTAGAAATTTGAACATTTCTATTATGAAAATATTTCGTCACTAATGATACCGGCATCCTGGGGCAAAAACCAAATTCCAGACTGGAGTTGCGAACATCAACCCTCGCTTGAGTCTTAGCCAGAAAATCAATTCCTAATATTATATCTTGGGATAAAGCTTCCAAGAGCCGAAAACAAAGGATCCACGAGAACCCTGCAATTTTAACTTTAACTTTAACTGTGGCACCAGATTTTACTAATCCTCCATCGGCAAGGGAGAATGACATTACCTCATTTTTAAATACCTTAACTGACCCGGTTGGGGACTTGCGTAGCAAATGGTTACAACAAGAGACACTCATCAATGAATTAGACGCCCCCGAATCAATTAATCCAAGAACCTCATTACCAAAAATATCAATGGTTACATATAATAAACCATATTTCAACGATTCATTATATTGGTTAACATAATTCAAACCTTGCGGCTGTTTCTTAATCGAACAATAATACTGAATGTGCCCTTCTTTACCACACAAAAAACATTTAATTTGCTTCTTTTCCTCAATCCTATTCGAACCATTCCCATTTTCGGGTCTCACATTATCAACTGCCTGAACCTCTGCCTGGGAGCTCAACTCTTTAGAAATGTTAGTCTGCTTAACATTAAAAACTTTCCCTTTCTCGGTTTTAACCTGCTTAGAATTTTTAAGCTGAAAACAGTTCTCTGTGATATGGTTAGTTCTATGGCAAAATTCACACTTCTGAAGTGTTGAGATCTTAGGTTTAGGAGCAATACTCAAACTACTGTCAGCAACGGTTAATTCTACTTGGGTGACCAATATAAGCAACTCGGACAATGTGGCTGGTTTCTTAGAGAAAACGAAGAAACGACTGTAAGCTGGGGCCAGATTATGAAATACCAATTCAACTAAATAACTTTCTTCACAGGGAAAACCTAACACTTCCACCAGACACATTGTTTCATAAACAAATGAACGCATAGATTCATGGGGACTTTGACTCCTATCCAGAATCTGCATTCGGATTTTCTGAATAGCCACACTAGATCCCACATTCCTCAAAACTTCCTGACTTAATTTTGCAAAATCCCAGTTCTCGTGAATAGCTTCACTGAAAATAGGCTGAAGTAACTCAGGAACTTTTAGCAATGCCGCAGCAAACACTACTTTATCACTACATATTCCAAGTTTGCTTACTTTCAGAATCTCCACCAGAAATGTTACTACCAAAGACAACCCAAGACTTTTAAGCAGAGGAACCCTTTCTACCACACTACTGGGGAGAGATTTTAACTTTTTCAGAATCGACTCACCCGGTTCACTAACTGCCTCATCGTCCTTTCTGACTAACGAGCGGGCCGCGCTTCGGAGACTGTCTATGGAGTCGCTCTCTTGGCAGGATATCCCTGCATCTGTGAGTAACGCGATCAGAGAAGCCTAGCTAAGGGACTGGATCCATGCAGTACGAGGTCCTGTAGACATTGTGGCAAACACCCAGCAACTTTTACACACACAAATAAACAATTATCACCACTTCCCCAATGATATGCCACACTTACAAAAGAGAAAGAGCAAAGGTAAGCAGAGTTGCGCAGGAAATGAGGCCGGGCCCCATCAGAGTCCCAACTCCCACTGCAAGCACAAATCCCTGTAACTTTCCACAAGGTAAATACTTGCCCAGATGGAGCCTAACCTGCATATTAAAAATTCAAAATCAACGTGAACATCAAAACCTATGCTGAAAAATTTAAGGTGGCAAAAACATTGACCGAACACATCAAATATATTTTCAAAAGTTTATTGTTAATCTTTATATCTCACAAATAGTACAAAAATAGTTAGATCTCATAAATATATCAAAAAAATATTTTATAATTGACTAGAGATATCTCATAAATAACAAATATGTTATAATTTACACACAATAAATATTCCTGACTAATACTTTCTTTGGTTTCAAAACTCTAGGCTAGAAGAGCCAACATTTATTACAAGGTACATTTAAATGCTTAATGACTTTAAACCAAAAATAAACATACTATTAATCAACTCGCAAGGAAAAGGTCTTTGGAGAGCTAAAATAAATTAATTATTGAAAGCAATATGGCCGCCAACAACAAGCAAAATGCACAGGAGGTGCAACAAAATTGACCAAGTGCCAATCCACATTATGAACACCTAAAGCAACACTAAGCTTAAACAGGTGCATCATATTCGCACAAAACACAAGTCCAATGGTTAAGACTCAAAGGTATTTTCATCATTAACAGAACTTTAAACTCTACTGGCCTTATCATAACAAATAATTACAACACCCATACTTAGCTCTCCAAAACACCTTGCCTTCTGTCAATCTCTCTCTCTCTCTCTCTCTCTCTCTCTCTCTCTCTCTCTCTCTCTCTAATGCCTCATAATGATGTTGGTGATGGTCCTGCTGCTCCATGCCTAACTGATCAAAATCCCGGGCTTATATACCCATTTCTCACCCCCCTTCCCTCCTATTGCCCCTCCAATTCTCGGGATTAATAGAGAGATTTTTTCGAATGTTCTAGAAAGATCTTCATACCAGTTCACATAATCGATAAACAACCAATTTCCGGAATTTATTCTTCTTCTTGCCAAATCCGGAGTTGGTAACACTGAATTCGATGTTGTGTAGGAATGAAGTCTCCACTTTGTCTATGGTATTTTGTTTGAAAGTGCACTGTCTTCTGCCGCACACAGCCGTAGCCTATCTATGAGTCGTGACGTCACAAGAGGTCAGTTAATTCCTACACGTCAACATGGAAGGTAAGCTTCTTCATGTCCTTAAATGTTTGGTGGTGGAAATTTAATTTAACGTCTTGTGACCAGACACGGTCACAAATTCTGTGTCTCAACTCTAAAAAATCATTAAGTAGCAGCGGAACGAAGAGAAAAATCTTTTATAAAGCCCCCCAAGGAAAATAATTGCATGGCGTTGTGTCAGGTGAATGTGGAGGCCAGTCAAAAAGAGCTCTGTCTCGATCATTGTGACCAATCCAACAGTCAGAAACTTTGACGTTCAACCACTCTTGTACAAAGATATTCTGATGCGGAGGGGCTCTATCTTGTGCCAAATAAAGTTTACAGGTTCAACTAATTGGGGAAAGAGCCATTATTTTGTGCTGCAAGCAAGAAAAAACAAAGCAGTATTCATGCATGCACTTATCTAAACCTGTTTAGAGTTACTCTTTAATTTTAATATTGAACCAACACACTACACAGTTGATACTATTAAATTTTATAACTGGGGCATTCTTTTATAGACGTAGTAGTAGGTGTATTTGGTTCATATGGGGGCACCGGAGGACGGAGGGGGATCTGGGGATCCGCGGCAGCCACATTAAGGCTTCACTTCATCAGCCATGTTGGATTACGTCACTTCCGGCGGACATGCACGCACGAAAAAGTGTCCCGTTACGTACATCAGCCTTGTACGCACGAAAAAGTGTCCCATTACGAGTAGATGGAAATGGCCGATTTAAGGACTGGTGCAGGATCCAGGATACGACCTTGAACCTGAACCTTTACCTTTGACCTTGACCTTGAACTTTGATCTTGACCTTGACCTTTAACTTTTACCTTCTTGTTTTTCGACCCGACCTCCATCTTGGATGACGTCATCGGAGGCCATCTTGGATGATGTCATCTAATCCATGCTAATCCGTATGCTAATCTATTCCAATCTGTATGGTAAACCATGCTAATCCCAATGCCAATCTGTGCAAATCCATGCTAATCTATGCCAATCTATGCTAATCCGTATGCCAATCTATGCTAATCCATATGCTAATTCATGCTAATCCATCCGCCATTTGGTTTTCTAGAAATTTAAACCAACTTAGAATCGTGATGTCACCGTTGCACTTGTCGTCACGGCCGCCATCTTGGATTCGAATTTTTTTTTCGAACTTCAATTTTTCGAAATTCGATGTAAACATCAGCCGCCATCTTGTTTTCGTCTGCTGGTGGCCACAATCATGTAACGTCATACAGTTCTGTTGGTCGCCATCAGGTAGGAGCAGGGATTATTTTATTTTTTTTCTTTACTAAAATATTATCAATGCCGGGCTGGGATTCGATCCATGCGACGTGAAAACGTCGAGGACGCCGAGGTTAGAAAGCAGGCACCTTACCAACCAGACCACGAGACCAGTTGGAATATAGTGGAATAAATAATCTATATATGCTACGTACTAACGGCAAGTTAATGATAAAAGGCGGGAGGGGATTTTTGCCTTCCTTAATGCATACCTAATGCACCACATTTGAAATTAAAATTATTATACCGCCGCCATCTTTAATGTCAGTACAGACTACCAGATGGTGCTAAATTCAAATATTAGTTAGGGAGTCTGCAGACAGGTGTCGCATGCCACTATCTTGGTTCTCAAGTTGGCTGGTAGATGTTGCTAGTATTGCGAGCCAAATTAAAAAATTAGTTGCTAGAGTCGCCGCCATCTTGGTTCTCAAGTTGGCTGGTAGATGTCGCTAGTATCGCGCGCTAAATTCAAAAATTAGTTGCCAGAGGAGTCGCCATCTTGGTTCTCAAGTTGGCTGGTAGATGTCGCTAGTATCACGCGCCAAATTCAAAAATTAGTAGCCAGAGGCGCCGCCATCTTGGTTCTCAAGTTGGCTGGTAGATGTCGCTAGTATCGAGCGCCAAATTCATATATTAGTTATCAGAGGCGCCGCCATCTTGGTTCTCAAGTTGGCTGGTAGATGGCGCCACCATCACCAGCTTTTAGGTCATATAATCGATACCAGATGATTCCACTGTCGCCATATTTAATTCCTAGTGTTGCTACCAGAGCATGCCACCGTCGCCATCTTTAATTCTTAAAGTTACTGCCGAAGCATGCCAAATTCAAATTCAAAAACCTAGTAGATAGCTTCACTAGCAACCATATTGGCCGGAGAGGTGTGGAATGATGTGTTATGTAGTCAGTCGAAACAAGTCGGGATCGAGTCGAGACAAGTCTAGACGGAGTAAGCCTAGACAGTCGAGACAAGTCGGGGGGACAAGACGAAACAAGTCGGTAGCCTGTATTCACCAAGATCTCCGTTGCCGCCATCTTTATTCATTAGTCGCTACCAGATGGCACCACTGTCGGCCATCTTTAATTCAAGGCATTGTCGCCGGATGGTGCCAAGTTTGATTTTAAAAACCTACATGTGTTGTGCAATGTGTAACCAGTCGAGACACGTCGGTAGCCATGTTGGAACCAGATGGGTCAAGTCTACACAGTCGGGGTCACCCCAAATCGACTAGAAAAAATTCCCTATACCTGTATTCACCAAGTTCTCCGTTTCCGTCACTGCCATCCGGGTATCTGACGAGTCCTAATTAATATAGGACTCGTACACATCCTACCTCTATGACTTCTACAAACATACTGAACGTACCTACTCCAAAAGGACATATATATATACATTACACCCATATTAAAACAGTTTATGTTCAAAGTCAGGCGTATAGGCCAATCGTCTCCGAGCCATGATGTCATTAAAGGCTAACTACACACACATGAAACGAAACAACACACACACCTACACGCATGACACTAGAAGAGTTATGTAAGGGAATGGCTTTTCATTTGTATTTGCGACAAACAAAACATCCATCCTATTACGCAACCTCAAATCATCATCATCATTATCATCATCATCATTATCATCATCATCATTATCATCATCATCAACATCATCACTACCACTGCTGAGTAGGAGAATGGCAGTTCGAGCTGCATCATTTTCAGCCTCTGTCCAGGGAAGTAATTAGACTAGGTCCTGAAGAAGGAAGTGTCCTTCGATGCAGAGGGCTGCGGGATCGCTCCCTACTATCATCCATTTCGCTGTCGCTGGATGAAGTCATGGTCACAGAAGCGCGGGTAGAGACTAGTCGAACTTAACCATAATTCTGTGAAATACAGGCTGCCAGTCGCAACCCAGTAGCTGGTGCGGTGGTCATGGAAATAAATCCTAGGAACATCCCAAACAACGTTCTATTAGCCCAGGAATGTCACAAACAACATTTACAAATACCCTGAGTGGCTTGGCGGGACGTGACCCCCCCTCAACGGCGATTACTCCTGCCCTAACACGCACTGCAGTGATAGCCTCTTCCAAAGCATAGAATATATTCTACAAAGAACATCGCTGTAAGAAAAAAATATGAATTCATCAAGTACGATTCCTGCTTGAATAATATTAAATCCACTACATTAAACGCCTTGAAAAACAAGAACTAATGCTAGCTAGCAGTATTGGTGAGGTCAGGAGACAACTAATGTATCTGCTGCGTTAATATCAGACTCTAGCTTCTAAATCATATAGATACGCAAATGACACACAGGTTTAAAGTACACACACTGGATGCATAGTACGTTAAGTATACAAAATATAAATCTATATTCCAGGATAAATGTTGTCATGGATGCTATAAATGTCTATGCAGGCACAAAGATTCTGTTTTACGAACAGAGGGATCTGCCGAAGAGGATTGGGAAACTCGTTGTTAGTGAAGTTGAACCTTCCCTCCAAGTCATTGTAGCACTGATTAACATGCTCAGATCATCACCCGCATCTAACTTAAACAGAATTGTACACTTAAAACATATGTGCTCATCTAAGTATTTACAGATTGACCACCGCATATTTTACTTTGATGCAGGGAGGTATTTCGATGTAGTAGCTAGCTCGAAGTGGATCAAGCTTGTTAATGTGTAGATGTAGTCGCTTAACACCAGACAAAGACCATCCGGACCCCTTTCATAATTAGTATTCTTCCTCTTTACATATCTTAAAGATGCATTCAGTAATGACATCCTCCACTTCAAAAACTGCAAAGAGTGGAACATTCGTGGTTTTGAAGGCCCTCTTGTCTTCACACGTACCCATTGGCTTTTCACAATTACACTCAAGCACGATGTAATACTTGAGTGGACCATCCTCTTCAATTTCCTCCAGAAGTTGGCTTATTAGTTTAACCTTGATAGAGTCCAAGTATGTACGTGTGTCCTTGACAGAACTGTAATTATTTTCTACCACACAATTCTTCAAGTTACCCCAGATTCCCACTTCTGTAATGATGAAGTCGTGGATGTTGGTCAAAACCCGCCTCTGTCACCAGCTATGTTCGGCTGGTGCTTGGCTTAGGTATAACTACAGGCTTAAGTGTGGCCATTTTCTGATTCTTAGTTGATAGTGGATCAGGACCCTTGCACACTTTGGCATGTGCTTTCAACTTACCAGCCCTGGTGAACACTTTAACATAGTTCCCACACGAATACATTTTATGGCTAGGGTTGAGACCGCAAGCCGTCTTCTCATGATGTGTGACATGGCTTGAGTTTTTGAAGGTTTTGAAGCAGAAGCTACACCAGGTGACTGAAGTCGTGAGGGCAGCAATAGTACATGTTGTAAGATATTACCGAAAAATATAACTGCGAGCAACTATCTTTCCACACAGATGACACTGCTTCAGGTCATGCTGCTGGTTATCAGCACACTGACATTAATAATGGTAGCAGTTATTAACTGCCGTATAGGTAGCAGGGCAGGCCATTTCTACATGGTTGATGTCATCACAACAATCGGTAGTCTGTGCTCAATGTACGGAACACGCGAAGGAAGCCCGACGTACAGAGAACTATAACAGAAGTCTTAAGAAAACAATGTAGCTAGCCATTACATGAAAATGTTTGCATACATAACTTCAAAACCAATCCTTAAGTTAGTACTACCTTGCCCGAAAATAATCTAAAAAATCACTAAAATGTTAAAGTACTGTAACTGACAAGTTACACTGAAGTAGTCAAAAAATATTCAAAGTCCTAGTAACTGGTAACTTACACCTTTTAAAGTACAAAGAAGAATTTAGCTGAAAAATATTTAAAGTCCACACAACACCCTCTCCACACAAATGTTAAGTACAGAGAAGCATTAAGCTGATAATATTCGAAGCCCTACATAGTTACATTTTCACACAAAAGATTAAGTACACAGAATCATTTATATCAAAAATATTCAAAGTCCACACAACTCCCTCTCCACACAAATGTTTAAGTACAGAGAAGCATTTACCTGAAAAATATTCAAAAGCCCGCACAGCTACATTTTCATACAAAAGTTTAAGTACACAGAAGACGCTAGGAGAAAAAAAAATGTTCAAGTTCTGATAGCTAACAAAATTATTTAAAAGATCATATAAAAAGGAAAACAAGAATACACAGCCTCAAATCCACTCATTTGCACGAAATCCAAAATTTTAACCCACAAACTACAACTATTCATACTACCCCTCAATCTAACAAAGAAGCCCCTCTGCTTGAAACCAACCAAACCTAAAATTTGTTACAATTTTAGCACTAAATGTAGCTCATGTGCAGATTTTCATAACAACTCCTGAGTTTCGGTAGGTCTGTGATGTGTGAAGGTGTATGGGGTAAAAACCTGTATCAATCATGCAACAAGTATGATTAACCTCTATAGCTTGGTCCAAGTACAACCACTTATGGCTTTACCAATTAGAGATGGGGTCACGAAGTACTTTCACAATCATGACTCATCTCTCAATAATGTCTGAGAGCCTGAGCTATCCACAACAGTCTCAAGCAATTCACGGCATCGTGGACCCAAGAGTCCCTCAGCACACAGCCATTATCTACACACACAGCTAAACTTCTACATGACAATACTTGACATGGCAAATGTTATACTTATTAAAGGAAATAGTTAGAAAAATTTATATCTAATACTTTTTTGGATTCAGAACATACACATTCATGTGTGAAACTATGCATGGGAATTGAGCGAAAACATTATTTGCTCACGAAACATTTTGTGTAAATAACTTCATACCTACAAACCCACATTAAATCCATAATTCATAGTGATAAATTATGAAACCAACACACAACACCATCAAATTAATCCCAACATTAGTATATTGCAGTTACCCCCACCACCCTTTGAATTCAATCTAACATAAAAATCACTCAAATACCACCAATGTAAAAATTACAAGTCGAAAAATTAAGTCATTTCAGGACCGCAGGACCTTCTTCGTCTTTAGATAATTACAGTCATTTAGACCATCATGAAATTTTTATACATACTAAAGGACCAAGTGACCTTGAAAAATATTTTAGTAACACCAAGAAGTTTTGAACTAGTAAATTTTCAGTCACTACATATTTTACTACGCGCAATCAACAAAAAGGAAACAACATCAACGAAAAGGCAGCACATTTTGGAAACACAATCAAAAAAGGCCTCACGTTTGGAAACACCATCAACAAAAAGGAAGCACATTTTGGAAGCACCATCAATAGTATAGGAAAGTATGTCCGGGGACAGGGTCCAGGGGGTGGTGCCTGTGGTGCCGACCGCCATCTTGCATTGTGACTTCACGGCGGCCATCTTGGATGGTTTTGACCTTGATTTTGACCTTGACCTTGACTCCAGAGGCCATTTTGGATCCGCCATCTTGGATCCGCCATTTTGGATGATGTAATTGTGTGTTCTCGAAAATTCCGGTGATGTGTTTTCCGCCATTTTGAAGTATGACGTCACCGTTGCAATTTTCGTTACGGCCGCCATCTTTAACTTTATTATTTATTATCCGAATTTAACGAAAAAAATTTTAAAATTTATAAAAAAATTCACTTAATACAATTTTATAAAATATTTATAAAAATATATACTTTTACGACACGGAGTTTAGAGTCCTCGGTTCGAACCCGACGAGTGCAAAAAAATAAAAATGGCGACCGATCCTTCCCCTCGTGGTGGGTGCTGGCAGACTGACCCCCACCACTTATGTCAAAGTATATATATCTTCACCTTGTATGACGTCATGATCGCCATCTTGAAAATCCGTAATTTTTATGTTAGAAAAACGGGAAAAATTTTTAAAATCATAAAAAAATTCAAATAATAAAAATTTAATAAAAAATTAAAAAAAAAACTAGAAATGTTCCCTATAGTGACTTAAATTCCCCATGGTCAAACCGCTCTAAGCCGCATGCTGTGGGGAGCTTCGATCGTGACCCTGGCGGCCATATTGGATTCTAGATCATTGCTCATTTTGTTATGGTCACCATTTTTAACTTTTTTATTTATTATCCGATTTTAATGAAAAAAATTTAAAAAATTATAAAAAAAATTAATAAAATATTTATGAAAATTTTAAAAAAATAGACATGTCCCCAAAGTTGCTTAAATTCCCCATGATCAAGTCGCTCTAAGCCGCATGCTGTGGGGAGCTTTGATCGTGACCTTGGCGGCCATATCGGATTCTAGATCATTGCTCATTTTGTTACGCTCGTCATCTTTAACTTTTTTATTTATTATCCGATTTTAATGAATTTTTTTTTTAAATTTATAAAAAATTAACTTATTAGAAAACGGATTGATTAGATCGATTCCTGTCCTTGGCACGATCCTGGACGAAGCTAAAATAAATGTAATTTAAATACCAGAAAAGTTTAAGTTTCGAGAAATAAAAAACACCACAAAGTCTTTTACAAACATAATATTTATTACACAATTTCTATCCTACTACAGGATCACTTGCAAAGGTCAGTATTCTTATAATCACTTAGGTCCGCATAGGCGTGAAATGACTAATTCTCAGCTCCAATCGGTTTATACTAGAAATAGTCCAGCCAAAACCTTTACAGACATAGTCCTCCTCTTCTTGACAGAGTTTCTGGATACCGTTTTTAACAGTTTGCTTCACATCGTCAGAATTGTAAATTACTGCAGCCGATGTCTTGAATGCACACTTCTTCACTTCGTCTTCGAATGGATATGGCTTTCCATATATAGAGTCCAACCACAAGTTATATTTTAATGGTCCGTTTGTTGCTACGTCATCAGTAAGCTGATTGATTATGTCCTCTCTGATATCATCAAGGAAATTACAAATGTCTTTCGACTCACCTAACATATTGAGATAGTAGTAGTCTTTCAATGTTCCACGAAATGCAGACTGCGCCAAGTAGAACCCATTATCATTCACTTGTAATGCGCCGAACACAGTCTTAGGTTTATTTTCATGTTCAGACGTTATAGCAATCGGTTGCTGCACATCGGTTTTCTTGCTTGTACGCTTATGAGTCTCCAATCTAAAGCGAGGAGTCGAAATTTCTACAGGTAGTTCTTCAGTGGACACACGGACTTTACCGATGCATTTTTTCGCATGTTGTCGCAAACTGTCAATACGTGTAAACCAACCATGGCACCCATCACAGCGAATCTTTATACGAGAATGATTCTTCCTACATTTACTCCGCTCATGTCTTCGTGCGTCATGAGCAAATGCGAACATATCACAGTAGCTGCAAGGATACCGTGGTGATGAAGCCGATCCTTTCAGACCCGATCCAGATACTGACGTTGCCGCAGTTACGCCATCTCCAGGCATACTCTTATGAACATCAATGCATCGTTGTTGTATAGAAACCTTTACTTTCTGCCGCACAGCAGGACCTCTACATGTCTTCATGTGCGTTTTCATATTATTTTTTTTGGCAATTTGCTTATGGCATTTCTCACAAACAAACATTTTACGATAATGGTTCTTGGTACAAACTCTCTTCTCATTCCGTCGAACATTGCTGCTGTTTGAGAAAATCTTGTCACAGTAACAGCACCGATGTTCGTTAGTCGTTGTCGAATCACCATCTATTGAAGTTTCCATCGAGGGCGAAACGCAGTTCGTCGAGTTTTCCTGTGTAGTCAACACCACCGGCATTAAAGTCTATTCTGCTGACGGTATCGCGACTGTTGAAGTTTCTTCTTGTGATGACGTCGTCTTTGCCGACGGGATCTGTACCTTCTTCGACGTCGCTGACGTCAGGGTTCCCGTAGACGATGGTACAACATCTGAGTTCGACGTTAAAGTCGGCAAAGATGCCATCGAGTTCACAAAAACAAGCAATTACACGATTTATGCACCAGATTAATCAAAATAGGGGATCCTTACACCATCGACGACAGTAACAACTGAGCGACCTGCTGTCTTAGGACTCGCTTATATACATGCACCGGTTGGAATAATACTCTAGTCAAATCAAGAACCAATTACTATAATACTTGAGTCAAAACATCATTTAAAAAAGAAGCATACCAAAGAAGGTAACACATTTGGAAGCAAATTTGACAAATGAAATGAACACGCAATGCACTCACTAGCAGCTTTCATCACAAAGTTAACATTTAAATTTCATTCAAGCGAAGTACCAAGCCAATGACAATCTTATTGGCCATATTATCCTTAAAATTACACAGTGTTATAAATCACACCAGTAATAGAAGGACTTATAGTTTATAACGCACATCATTTCAGCCGTTGATCGTTAACAAATTCGAATTAAAAAATGCAAAATATACATGGTAAACGAAGAACCAGGTACGTAAATATTTTATATACTTTACTAACACTGTAGACGTCAAGAGATTGAAAGTACATGTCTAAGAATGATTTTTAATAAAACACATATTAAATTGTATATTTATTTCCAATAATATACATCTGATCAAAAAAAAGTAGGTTCCATTCTATAAACCCTGCATTTCTTAGTTCACGTTTCTTTGAGGATGTATAAATTTTTAACATTTAGCGAACCAAGTAGAAGTTTTAGCCTATTCTCCAATCATTTGGATTGACTCTCGATGATCAATTTGGTCTCGCGTGCTACGGCTTCCATCGTCTTTACATATATGTTATTATTAGTCTTAAAATCTTCGCGTCCGTGTCACTATCACAGACGTAAAGACATCATCACCATAGCTACCAGTTATAATACCAGAAGCTGCATCAATATCACTCACTTTATGATATCGTTTCCACATTTCTGTTGTCAGAGACGTACAACAATCTATGATATTGTGAGCTTTACAATAGTCTCTATTGTTTTCTAGACATGTTTAGCTCCATTCTCATTTTCTTTAAAAGCCTATGTGTCCAGTTTTATTATTTAATCTGTCAACCCATCATCACAAACTCAATTAAATCATCTTAGTATATAGAAAAAAAAATCATCAAAGTTCCTTTCATTTAATCTTAGGAACCGCATCATCCTTTCCACCTATAGTTTAGTTTCTTGAGCACAAGAGTCTTTCATTATATATACCATGCAGTGTTCTTCAATAGATGTGGTATACCACCATTTCTACATACAAATCCATCCTATCAATGATTTGTTTACACATAGAAACACCTTCACGTTATTTTTACATGTTTTATTAAATTATCTCTTCGACTAAAATAATTACCACACATAGTAATTTCTACAAAGGACACTTTGTCCAAGACATTTTAACCATCATCTGTCTGAAAACAACCATATCTCATCTATATCACAAAGTAAACGAGGGTTAGAGGAGATAGGTCAAACAAGTGTTAGTCACTCATAGGGTAAGTAACAGGTGTTCGATACCTATCTCAGACATTGTAGCATCTATGTATTTTTCTTACCTCATGTAGAAAAATATGTTCCAATGTATACGAATTTAAAATTATTCACGTGCGACTAGTCAAAAGTACATAAATTCAAGCACGTTAAACTCAAAGAAAATTAAAAAATTTCTCAAGAATAGAGGCAGAGACTTCTCGATCGAGACACGCATACCGTCACCCGCAAATGAACATTGACCCCTCGCGCAGGAGTTGCAAGCTTGCAGAATGCTGCGACAGTCATATGTTTGCTCGAGTCATACACACATCACGTCGCTAGTCTTCGCACTCATTTCACGTAAAACTCCAGTGAAATCGTAATCCAGCATACGTAAAGTACTTGCTGGAACCACTTCAAAGTATGCATCACTGAACCAGAGCAGAAAATCAGCCTACGTATGTATAACTTGCTATCAACAAAAAAAAAATTGTAGCACATATACGAGAGGAGTCGATTCCTACATACCATACTGTGAAAGCCGATACTCTGATAATTATAAGCAGCAAAATATTTCAAATCAAGACCTCGGCCAGTATACATTCTTTTTTCCATGTTGTAAAAATTGATGTTAGTAATCAGCAACGAAGGAGTGAGTAACTTGGACGAAGAACCGCTTTCCAAGTATCCAGAATCTTACTGATACAGCCCATACAGTGCACCAGAGTACTCCGAAGTGTGATCAATTGATTAACATCATTTAATTTTTTAATATCACCTCCGTAGTGTACACCAATATATGACAGGTTACGATTTAAGACCATAAATTTTCCACAAGTCTGTTAGTTTTATTTCGGGAAGTAGTAAATTATTTCTCAGAAATAATAAATCAAGTTCCTATCAGATTTGCTCTAACGTTACGGTATTACATACACCAGCACTTTACCAAAACATCTCCCATAAAAAATCCTAAGAATGCAGATAACATACTCAGACAAAAATAATTTTAGCAAAATAAACTGTCTTGAACATTATTGGTAAAAATAATAATACACTCAAACAAGTCAAAACGTGCATTACAACTCCGACCAAAATTACGTGTCACATGTAGTTTATTACATTAAGATGAATGAAATAGGTTAAGAAAAATAAATCAAATAAATTTTTAATTCTATAATTTATTTAAAAGTTTACATTTATATACAAAGAAATTTGACACTGTATATATTTATCGTATACATTTCTCAGTTCATGTGACATTCATTTTTATTAAAATAAATTATTATATTTAGTTTTTAGAGTGACAAAATACAACTAATTCATACAGATCACGATACATCAGATCAGGAGTGTAACACCTTAGAGGACCAGAGATGATGCTAGAAACCCACCTTTACAAAATTTATAATGTTTTTTCAAGTATAATTTTCGTGTAACCTGTACACCGCACTTCTCACACAGAAATTTTACACGGTCAAGATTTCTTCTGCAGCCATGCTCTTAATGGATGCGTGTACTTCGTAGTCGTTCAAATTGTTTACCACAGTAGCAGCACTGATACAGATATTCATCGCAATTACCATCGCTTCCCCGCTGTAAAACTTGCAAATGAACTTTGCTTTTACAATGCCTAATCAAATTACTTTTGTTTGTGAAATGTACACCACACGGGTCACACGGAAATGTCACACGATTAGCGTTTCTTCTACAGACATGATTTTCATGTCTTCTTGCATGTTGACGGTATTTAAAACTCTTATCACAGTACGTACACAGATGTCTCGTCGTTAGACCTTGAGTCACCGACGGCTCGGAAAGTATCTTACTTTCAATGTACACTGCTGTTGTAGGCGACGAAGTCCCGTATGTTGCATGAGCGGGAGATTTCCCAGTCGACATTGACAGATCATCTGTACTGGATGCCAAAGAATCTGATGCATACACGACTGATGCAGAAGCCGGGAATTGCTCACGAAATGTTTTATTTACCAAATGCGGTGTAGTTGCAGGTATCGGAGTCTCCTCTGCGTTCGATAATGCACACATTGAAGTCTCTTGGAGTGAAGAGACAGTAGATACAGCCATCATCGGGATCTCTGGAGCTGCCCTCATCGTTGTCATTGGGATCTGCTTCGTCATCATCGCCTCCGTCGTCAGGGACCCCGGTGAAGACGCGAGACCCTCCGCCAAGATCTCTGCAGCCGTTGACCCCGCCACCATTGGGATTTGTACCGATGTCATCGTTGCTACCATTGAGTTCGGATACACATGAATATTCACGTATCGGACTTATATGCAGACAAGTCAATCCATCAGATCTGCACTGCACCACTACAAGAGGTGGACTGAGGGACCTGCTGTCTAAGACTCGCTTAAATATCAGCGTCCGCTTGTATAATACGCAAGTCAATACATCATCCATTGTTATTACTTTAAAAAAATTAGGAATTTAAAAGAGTACGAGTTTAAATTATATATTCAAAGAACTAATCACACATCCTACATACACGGTTAATTTAGACTTACTAGAAGGACCAAGAGTCTCTGAACAATGGAACTTTCAGAACTCAAACATAATTTAAATTTTATTATTTACAGCTACACAAAACCTCCAACTGACTCCAAATGTCTACATCACATGACTAAAATATATTATCCGATACCAGGCTAGGTCCAAAGTCAATTATTTTTTGTACCTCTCATCTTCAGTTCAGAGGACCTTCAGTGTTGATATAGCTACAGCCAAGACATGCCCAGTACCATACATCTTCAAAGCCTTCAGAGTCGATCCTTCTTAAGCCTTACAACAAAAGTCTCCAAAACAAGAGACCTACTCTATAAGTTTACTAGACATTTATATGCTTGTCATAGCACACATCGATAAATATCTTCGTAAATAACCCAAAATATTATCAGACCACCAGCATTCGATTTATACACCAACATATCCATCAACACAAGTCCATTTTACATTAAGCTCCTCACTTACTTCCACCAGTCTACTCAGCTACACTCAGTACACAAAAAATAAAAGAAGTCAATTAACAACCTAGTAATTATGTTACATTCGGTCATTTAACATGAGGTGCCCGCCATATTGAAATTTGGGCACCATCTTAGATATTTGTATTTATTGACTTATTAGTTCGGGAAAAATTCCAAAATTCACCGAAAAAATCACACATCATTTTACATATTGAATCGAAACTAGCCTCGATCTATGGACGAAGCTGAAAATATATTTAATTTAAATATCAGAAAAGTGTCTGGTTCGAGAAATAAAACACCAAAAGTTATTTTACAAACATAATATTTATTACATAATTTCTATCCTACTACAAGATCACTTGCGAAAGCCAGCAACCTTATAAACATTCAACCCTGAATAGACGTGAAACGACTAATTCTTAGCTCCAACAGCTTCAACAGCTCCAAAAGCTCCAAAGGCTCCAAATGCTCCAAAAGCTCCAACAGCTCCAAATGCTCCAAATGCTCCAACGGCTCCAACGGCTCCAATGGCTCCAACAGCTCCAACAGCTCCAAATGTCCCAAAGGCTCCAAATTCTCCAAATGCTCCAACAGCTACATCAGCTCCAACAGCTCCAACAGCTCCAAATGCTCCAACTGATTTCAATTACTTTTTATCGAACTTGACATGTTTACATGCATGACTTTATTAGTATACATTTTTGGATGTCAGTAATGACTTTTTTACACCTTTAAGTTATAAGTTTTATTTAGAAATGAGCTTTCGAGAAATAATAAAATCAATTTTGAAAAATATATTAACTTTTCTTCAAGTTTATACACATGCATTTAAATGAAACCATTATTTTATGTAGCCAGCTTCCCTCAGTTCTTTAAGTATGAAGGATATTTCTTTCATGTTCGAATAGTTTCCTGCACAAAGCGAACCATGTAGAAGTCTTAGCCTGTCAACCAACATGTTTGGATCTTCCCATGAGGTACAATCGATCTCTTTTGCTACGTTCATCTTCCTTGTATGTTTATAATAAATATTATTACCCCTGGTGTCTTCTGTTTCAACACCAACTACAAGGTCACTTTCGGCATCGATCCAGTGTTTATCACAAGCTTGATTAGGATAATTTATTTTATTACGTCGTTTCCATCGTTTTGATCTTAACCCACCATCACTACCTTCGCTCTTGACAGCTTTAGGTGCTTCAACACAGTATGCAATCATGTCCGCATTACAACCTTGATCAGAATAATTCATTTTAGTATGTCGTTTCCATCGTTTTGGTCTCAAGCCACCATCACAGTCTTCGCTCTTGCATGATTTAGGTGCTTCAGCACAGTACTCATTCCTGTCAGCATCACAAGCTTGATCAGGATAATTTATTTTATTACGACTTATCCACCGTTTTGGTCTTAGGCCGACATCACAGTCTTCGATCTTGACCGTTTTAGGTGCTTCAGCACAGTACTCAATCATATCAGCCTTAGTTGTGTCAGCACAGTATTCGATCATGCCAACCTCAGATGTGTCACCACAACCTTCAATCATGTCAGCTTCAGATGTTTCATCACAGTCTTCGGTCTTGTCAGCTTCAGGTGGTTCTCCATCTTTCACATTTTCATGGAGACGACTAGATATTGGTGTAAATATATTTTCATTTCTAATGGGGTTGCCACCGTCTTCATTTGTTTTTTAATTTAAATTTTTGTTTTGATCTATATCAGTATTTTTAGCATTAGCTTTTTTACATTCTTCATAATCATTATTGTCGTCTAATATTCTGCCTTCGTTCCTCTTGCAAGAACTGTACAACTAAGTTGAATAAAGATAACGAAGACAGTGCTCCAACATGCATTTTGGAATTTTTCCCGAACTAATAAGTCAATAAATACAAATATCTAAGATGGTGCCCAAATTTCAATATGGCGGGCACCTCATGTTAAATGACCGAATGTAACATAATTACTAGGTTGTTAATTGACTTCTTTTATTTTTTGTGTACTGAGTGTAGCTGAGTAGACTGGTGGAAGTAAGTGAGGAGCTTAATGTAAAATGGACTTGTGTTGATGGATATGTTGGTGTATAAATCGAATGCTGGTGGTCTGATAATATTTTGGGTTATTTACGAAGATATTTATCGATGTGTGCTATGACAAGCATATAAATGTCTAGTAAACTTATAGAGTAGTTCTCTTGTTTTGGAGACTTTTGTCGTAAGGCTTAAGAAGGATCGACTCTGAAGGCTTTGAAGATGTATGGTACTGGGCATGTCTTGGCTGTAGCTATATCAACACTGAAGGTCCTCTGAACTGAAGATGAGAGGTACAAAAAATAATTGACTTTGGACCTAGCCTGGTATCGGATAATATATTTTAGTCATGTGATGTAGACATTTGGAGTCAGTTGGAGGTTTTGTGTAGCTGTAAATAATAAAATTTAAATTATGTTTGAGTTCTGAAAGTTCCATTGTTCAGAGACTCTTGGTCCTTCTAGTAAGTCTAAATTAACCGTGTATGTAGGATGTGTGATTAGTTCTTTGAATATATAATTTAAACTCGTACTCTTTTAAATTCCTAATTTTTTTAAAGTAATAACAATGGATGATGTATTGACTTGCGTATTATACAAGCGGACGCTGATATTTAAGCGAGTCTTAGACAGCAGGTCCCTCAGTCCACCTCTTGTAGTGGTGCAGTGCAGATCTGATGGATTGACTTGTCTGCATATAAGTCCGATACGTGAATATTCATGTGTATCCGAACTCAATGGTAGCAACGATGATATCGGTACAAATCCCAATGGTGGCGGGGTCAACGGCTGCAGAGATCTTGGCGGAGGGTCTCGCGTCTTCACCGGGGTCCCTGACGACGGAGGCGATGATGACGAAGCAGATCCCAATGACAACGATGAGGGCAGCTCCAGAGATCCCGATGATGGCTGTATCTACTGTCTCTTCACTCCAAGAGACTTCAATGTGTGCATTATCGAACGCAGAGGAGACTCCGATACCTGCAACTACACCGCATTTGGTAAATAAAACATTTCGTGAGCAATTCCCGGCTTCTGCATCAGTCGTGTATGCATCAGATTCTTTGGCATCCAGTACAGATGATCTGTCAATGTCGACTGGGAAATCTCCCGCTCATGCAACATACGGGACTTCGTCGCCTACAACAGCAGTGTACATTGAAAGTAAGATACTTTCCGAGCCGTCGGTGACTCAAGGTCTAACGACGAGACATCTGTGTACGTACTGTGATAAGAGTTTTAAATACCGTCAACATGCAAGAAGACATGAAAATCATGTCTGTAGAAGAAACGCTAATCGTGTGACATTTCCGTGTGACCCGTGTGGTGTACATTTCACAAACAAAAGTAATTTGATTAGGCATTGTAAAAGCAAAGTTCATTTGCAAGTTTTACAGCGGGGAAGCGATGGTAATTGCGATGAATATCTGTATCAGTGCTGCTACTGTGGTAAACAATTTGAACGACTACGAAGTACACGCATCCATTAAGAGCATGGCTGCAGAAGAAATCTTGACCGTGTAAAATTTCTGTGTGAGAAGTGCGGTGTACAGGTTACACGAAAATTATACTTGAAAAAACATTATAAATTTTGTAAAGGTGGGTTTCTAGCATCATCTCTGGTCCTCTAAGGTGTTACACTCCTGATCTGATGTATCGTGATCTGTATGAATTAGTTGTATTTTGTCACTCTAAAAACTAAATATAATAATTTATTTTAATAAAAATGAATGTCACATGAACTGAGAAATGTATACGATAAATATATACAGTGTCAAATTTCTTTGTATATAAATGTAAACTTTTAAATAAATTATAGAATTAAAAATTTATTTGATTTATTTTTCTTAACCTATTTCATTCATCTTAATGTAATAAACTACATGTGACACGTAATTTTGGTCGGAGTTGTAATGCACGTTTTGACTTGTTTGAGTGTATTATTATTTTTACCAATAATGTTCAAGACAGTTTATTTTGCTAAAATTATTTTTGTCTGAGTATGTTATCTGCATTCTTAGGATTTTTTATGGGAGATGTTTTGGTAAAGTGCTGGTGTATGTAATACCGTAACGTTAGAGCAAATCTGATAGGAACTTGATTTATTATTTCTGAGAAATAATTTACTACTTCCCGAAATAAAACTAACAGACTTGTGGAAAATTTATGGTCTTAAATCGTAACCTGTCATATATTGGTGTACACTACGGAGGTGATATTAAAAAATTAAATGATGTTAATCAATTGATCACACTTCGGAGTACTCTGGTGCACTGTATGGGCTGTATCAGTAAGATTCTGGATACTTGGAAAGCGGTTCTTCGTCCAAGTTACTCACTCCTTCGTTGCTGATTACTAACATCAATTTTTACAACATGGAAAAAAGAATGTATACTGGCCGAGGTCTTGATTTGAAATATTTTGCTGCTTATAATTATCAGAGTATCGGCTTTCACAGTATGGTATGTAGGAATCGACTCCTCTCGTATATGTGCTACAATTTTTTTTTTGTTGATAGCAAGTTATACATACGTAGGCTGATTTTCTGCTCTGGTTCAGTGATGCATACTTTGAAGTGGTTCCAGCAAGTACTTTACGTATGCTGGATTACGATTTCACTGGAGTTTTACGTGAAATGAGTGCGAAGACTAGCGACGTGATGTGTGTATGACTCGAGCAAACATATGACTGTCGCAGCATTCTGCAAGCTTGCAACTCCTGCGCGAGGGGTCAATGTTCATTTGCGGGTGACGGTATGCGTGTCTCGATCGAGAAGTCTCTGCCTCTATTCTTGAGAAATTTTTTAATTTTCTTTGAGTTTAACGTGCTTGAATTTATGTACTTTTGACTAGTCGCACGTGAATAATTTTAAATTCGTATACATTGGAACATATTTTTCTACATGAGGTAAGAAAAATACATAGATGCTACAATGTCTGAGATAGGTATCGAACACCTGTTACTTACCCTATGAGTGACTAACACTTGTTTGACCTATCTCCTCTAACCCTCGTTTACTTTGTGATATAGATGAGATATGGTTGTTTTCAGACAGATGATGGTTAAAATGTCTTGGACAAAGTGTCCTTTGTAGAAATTACTATGTGTGGTAATTATTTTAGTCGAAGAGATAATTTAATAAAACATGTAAAAATAACGTGAAGGTGTTTCTATGTGTAAACAAATCATTGATAGGATGGATTTGTATGTAGAAATGGTGGTATACCACATCTATTGAAGAACACTGCATGGTATATATAATGAAAGACTCTTGTGCTCAAGAAACTAAACTATAGGTGGAAAGGATGATGCGGTTCCTAAGATTAAATGAAAGGAACTTTGATGATTTTTTTTTCTATATACTAAGATGATTTAATTGAGTTTGTGATGATGGGTTGACAGATTAAATAATAAAACTGGACACATAGGCTTTTAAAGAAAATGAGAATGGAGCTAACCATGTCTAGAAAACAATAGAGACTATTGTAAAGCTCACAAGATCATAGATTGTTGTACGTCTCTGACAACAGAAATGTGGAAACGATATCATAAAGTGAGTGATATTGATGCAGCTTCTGATATTATAACTGGTAGCTATGGTGATGATGTCTTTACGTCTGTGATAGTGACACGGACGCGAAGATTTTAAGACTAATAATAACATATATGTAAAGACGATGGAAGCCGTAGCACGCGAGACCAAATTGATCATCGAGAGTCAATCCAAATGATTGGAGAATAGGCTAAAACTTCTACTTGGTTCGCAAAATGTTGAAAATTTATACATCCTCAAAGAAACGTGAACTAAGAAATGCAGGGTTTATAGAATGGAACCTACTTTTTTTTGATCACATGTATATTATTGGAAATAAATATACAATTTAATATGTGTTTTATTAAATATCATTCTTAGACATGTACTTTCAATCTCTTGACGTCTACAGTGTTAGTAAAGTATATAAAATATTTACGTACCTGGTTCTTCGTTTACCATGTATATTTTGCATTTTTTAATTCGAATTTGTTAACGATCAATGGCTGAAATGATGTGCGTTATAAACTATAAGTCCTTCTATTACTGGTGTGATTTATAACACTGTGTAATTTTAAGGATAGTATGGCCAATAAGATTGTCATTGGCTTGGTACTTCGCTTGAATGAAATTTAAATGTTAACTTTGTGATGAAAGCTGCTAGTGAGTGCATTGCGTGTTCATTTCATTTGTCAAATTTGCTTCCAAATGTGTTACCTTCATTGGTATGCTTCTTTTTTAAATGATGTTTTGACTCAAGTATTATAGTAATTGGTTCTTGATTTGACTAGAGTGTTATTCCAACCGGTGCATGTATATAAGCGAGTCCTAAGACAGCAGGTCGCTCAGTTGTTACTGTCGTCGATGGTGTAAGGATCCCCTATTTTGATTAATCTGGTGCATAAATCGTGTAATTGCTTGTTTTTGTGAACTCGATGGCATCTTTGCCGACTTTAACGTCGAACTCGGATGTTGTACCATCGTCTACGGGAACCCTGACGTCAGCGACGTCGAAGAAGGTACAGATCCCGTCGGCAAAGACGACGTCATCACAAGAAGAAACTTCAACAGTCGCGATACCGTCAGCAGAAGAGACTTTAATGCCGGTGGTGTTGACTACACAGGAAAACTCGACGAACTGCGTTTCGCCCTCGATGGAAACTTCAATAGATGGTGATTCGACAACGACTAACGAACATCGGTGCTGTTACTGTGACAAGATTTTCTCAAACAGCAGCAATGTTCGACGGAATGAGAAGAGAGTTTGTACCAAGAACCATTATCGTAAAATGTTTGTTTGTGAGAAATGCCATAAGCAAATTGCCAAAAAAAATAATATGAAAACGCACATGAAGACATGTAGAGGTCCTGCTGTGCGGCAGAAAGTAAAGGTTTCTATACAACAACGATGCATTGATGTTCATAAGAGTATGCCTGGAGATGGCGTAACTGCGGCAACGTCAGTATCTGGATCGGGTCTGAAAGGATCGGCTTCATCACCACGGTATCCTTGCAGGTACTGTGATATGTCGTTCGCATTTGCTCATGACGCACGAAGACATGAGCGGAGTAAATGTAGGAAGAATCCTTCTCGTATAAAGATTCGCTGTGATGGGTGCCATGGTTGGTTTACACGTATTGACAGTTTGCGACAACATGCGAAAAAATGCATCGGTAAAGTCCGTGTGTCCACTGAAGAACTACCTGTAGAAATTTCGACTCCTCGCTTTAGATTGGAGACTCATAAGCGTACAAGCAAGAAAACCGATGTGCAGCAACCGATTGCTATAACGTCTGAACATGAAAATAAACCTAAGACTGTGTTCGGCGCATTACAAGTGAATGATAATGGGTTCTACTTGGCGCAGTCTGCATTTCGTGGAACATTGAAAGACTACTACTATCTCAATATGTTAGGTGAGTCGAAAGACATTTGTAATTTCCTTGATGATATCAGAGAGGACATAATCAATCAGCTTACTGATGACGTAGCAACAAACGGACCATTAAAATATAACTTGTGGTTGGACTCTATATATGGAAAGCCATATCCATTCGAAGACGAAGTGAAGAAGTGTGCATTCAAGACATCGGCTGCAGTAATTTACAATTCTGACGATGTGAAGCAAACTGTTAAAAACGGTATCCAGAAACTCTGTCAAGAAGAGGAGGACTATGTCTGTAAAGGTTTTGGCTGGACTATTTCTAGTATAAACCGATTGGAGCTGAGAATTAGTCATTTCACGCCTATGCGGACCTAAGTGATTATAAGAATACTGACCTTCGCAAGTGATCCTGTAGTAGGATAGAAATTGTGTAATAAATATTATGTTTGTAAAAGACTTTGTGGTGTTTTTTATTTCTCGAAACTTACACTTTTCTGGTATTTAAATTACATTTATTTTAGCTTCGTCCAGGATCGTGCCAAGGACAGGAATCGATCTAATCAATCCGTTTTCTAATAAGTTAATTTTTTATAAATTTTAAAAAAAATTTCATAAAATCGGATAATAAATAAAAAAGTTAAAGATGACGACCGTAACAAAATGAGCAATGATCTAGAATCCGATATGGCCGCCAAGGTCACGATCGAAGCTCCCCACAGCATGCGGCTTAGAGCGACTTGATCATGGGGAATTTAAGCCACTTTGGATTTTATTAATTGATTTTTTTATAATTTTTAACATTTTTTTCATTAAAATCGGATAATAAATTAAAAAGTTAAAGATGGTGACCATAACAAAATGAGCAATGATCTAGAATCCAATATGGCTGCCAGGGTCACGATCGAAGCTCGCCACAGCATGCGGCTTAGAGCGGCTTGACCATGGGGAATTTAAGTCACTATAGGGAACATTTCTAGTTTTTTTTAATTTTTTATTAAATTTTTATTATTTGAATTTTAATATGATTTTAAAAATTTTTCCCGTTTTTCTAACATAAAAATTACGGATTTTCAAGATGGCGGTCATGACGTCATACAAGGTGAAGATATATATACTTTGACATAAGTGGTGGGGGTCAGTCTGCCAGCACCCACCACGAGGGGAAGGATCGGTTGCCATTTTTATTTTTTTGCACTTGTCGGGTTCGAACCGAGGACTCTGAACTCCGTGTCATAAAAGTATATTTTTTATAAATATTTTATTAAAATTTTATTAAGTGAATTTTTATATAAATTTTAAAAAAAATTTCGTTAAAATCGGATGATAAATAAAAAAGTTAACGATGGCAGCCGTAACGAAAATTGCAACGTTGACGTCATACTTCAAAATGGCGGAAAACACATCACCGGAATTTTCGAGAACACACAATTACGTCATCCAAAATGGCGGATCCAAGATGGCGGATCCAAAATGGCCTCTGGAGTCAAGGTCAAGGTCAAAATCAAGGTCACAACCATCCAAGATGGCCGCCGTGAAGTCACAATCCAAGATGGCGGACGGCACCACAGGCACCACCCCCTGGACCCTGTCCCCGGACATACTTTCCTATACTACTACCATCAACGAAAAGGCAGCACATTTTGGAAGCACAATCAAAAAGGCAGCACATTTGGAAGCACCATCAACAAAAAGGAAACACATTTTGGAAGCACCATCTACGAAAATGCAGCACATTTTGGAAGCACAATCAAAAAGGCAGCACTATTTGGAAGCACCATCAACAAATAGGAATCACATTTTGGAGGAACCATGAACGAAAAGGCAGCACATTTTGGAAGCACAATCAAAAAGGCAGCACAATTTGGAAGCACCATCAACTAAAAGGAAGCACATTTTGGAGGCACCATGAACGAAAAGGCAGCACATTTTGGAAGCACAATCAAAAAGGCAGCACATTTGGAATCACTATCAATAAAAAGGAAGCACATTTTGGAAGCACCATCAAAAAGGCAGGACATTTTGAATGCACAATCAAAAAAGGCAGCACATTTGGAAGCACGATCAACAAAAAGGAAGCACATTTTGGAAGCACCATCATAAAGACAGCACATTTGGAAACACAAGAGTTACGAAGTACATACTATTAGCTAAGCTAATATAAATGTTACCCCACATATGACTACAAATGTAGTCAATTCGGCAGCAAATGTAACCAATTTTCTCCATCTGTCTACAAATGTAACCCTGTAGCCTATGTATTCCAAACTTCACCCCACTTCGTTTCAGAGTATGATGGGTGTATTCATACTGTTTATAAAGCTATGTTATTATGTAGCATGCAGGATGTATACTTAGTGTTTTTTCAAGAGAAGTAAGGATTCGATAGGTCTCAAGGTAAAGAAAATAGAATTTGTGTTGTCAGTAGTATGTAAATGGGCATACTAAAACAGGATGCAGGTAGTGGATTGTGATTGTCGGTCCGCCATCTGGATTGTGACGTCAAAGCGGCCATTATTGACTCAAATTTCCTCAAAATTTCCTCAAAATTCCCAACTGACTGTAATTACAGTATTTGCAAAATAAAACTGCCTTATCAGTCGAATAGAGACCATCAGAAGAAAATTCTTTGGCCCTATCTAGTGCGATTATGTCATGCTTCGGCATAGCGAAGCAGCGAGAAAACTGTCAACACGATATTCGTTCAGTTACCGCAACCAATAGCCACCGAAAAATAATAAAATAATAAATGCACACATGTGCAGTAAGCTAACACAACGGAAGAAAAAAAATTCATACATACATCAATTTGTTTGTTCCAGTTTTAAATTGCCTGAAGTATTTTATGGTTAAGTAAATTATGAAGAAAAAACACACTTGTAATTTTCGTTGATATCAAAATTTATGCTTTCCGAACGCGGTATCGTTTTTATCTACCGAACACGATTGATTGTATGATTTAACAACAATCAATTGTTCGTAAACGTTCGTGTTCTTTCTCGCATTCTCGTACTGCTACGTTGGAAACACGTTTATTGAGTAACGCGTTTTGTTTTGGTAACTTCATGGCACGAGAAACAAATGTTGAAACTTGTAATGATCCCCTGCAAAATATAAACGGTCCTGGATTTCCGTAATCTGTGTCCTTAACCTCGTCGTGATATTATTGCCACAGAATGTGGTTTTTGTGATTATGGTTGGAGAAAATAAATTGTTTACCTAGTTTTGCCTAGTAATGCTGTCGGCACGGTGAAATGTATTTTTATGTAGTGTTTTATTGTTTTCTTTTTTATTGGTGCGCTGGGGTTACAAACGGAAGATGAATTATATCGAAATAATATGTGTTTGTGGCAATTAAAGCTTCTAATAACGAAATTGTGACCAAATTCACGACGAAACAGTGGAAAATCGCAAAATTCACATTTTCGTAAAAAAAAAAACCGAAATAACGACGGTGATTTGCGATCGTGAAAAGTACCTGTCCCTACCTATTTGTATAATTTGTTGTCACCATTTTTAAATATGGGTTAAAGATGGTTCTAGGATTTGGTTATCTGTCAAATTTTACATTTGTATTGAATGCTGTCATTATTGGGTATACTTTTTTTTTGTAGCTTGATCTATCTTGAAAACATAATTTATAATTTATAAGTCATCTTACACTAGAAGGTTTTAAATCTGGAACATTCAAGACCACTCCTGTGCCATGTTAGCGATTTGGCGGACTATCAAACGTCGATATAGTTTTAGCGGAAACACGGTGTATAATCCAAAATCGTGAATAATCCATAAAGTTAAAATGCATGCAATTATTAAGCTAAAATATGTAAAATCACACTGTTGGAATATATATTATGATCATTTAGAGGGTTCTTATGGAAACTTAATCACTTAGTTTTTAACACATTCATTTATTATGTACAGTACTACTTTCAAAATAATTGATGCTTTATAAGAGCATATACAGTCTATCTCATCACCAAAAGGAAGCATAATCAGAGCCATGGCAAACATTTAGAGATCAGAAAAAGCAAAGATCTGTTTCATTGGTCTGTTGCAAATATATATATATATATATATATATATATATATTTAGATTATAATTTATTTTATTTGCCACAGTAGGTATTTTCAACAGATTTTCACCAAAAAAAAATATACATTAGTACAGAGTGACAATAAGTGTTAGCAAAATGTGTGTACAAAATCCATTTTCAGAGACTTTCAACAGTAATTTTTGTCAATTTTTTTGTTGAAATAAAATTTAAGTAGGTAGATTTCTCTCAAATAAAACAATATCATACAATTGTGACCAATAGAAAAAGCATGAACAAAGAATCACACCTAGCATTTGCAAACTACGTTTTTTTTTTTTTTTTTTTTTCCCTTGTTACTAGAAAATCAGAATTTTTACAATCAAAACATAAAATAATAATTTCTTCTGTATAATGTTGTACCAGAGACAAATATTTTTATGCCTCATCATAAACAATTTCTCATTTTCCTCATGGAGTATAAGCAATCTATGCGCTAAGTTTATTTTAAGTATTTATTTATTAATTTTTTACTAAATTTGAAGAAAATTTTATTGAGATAAAAATTGGTTTTAGTGGCTAGACATCTTAGGAATAAAATCATACTGCAAATGAGTAAATAAAAACCTCAGGGTAAAAAAAGTTTAAACCGAGCTGTGCCAGACCAACATCATGTGTGCGTTAATGACTTAGCATGCCTCGCATGGTTTAGTATATTCCTAGTAGTGTTACATGTGGGAATGGAGGGATAAGTGAGATAAGCTAGCAAGAGACTGCAAACAGCCAGGACATCCCTACTAGCATGGGGAATAGATATGTGAGTGTAGTACAAAGAAGAAAATGTGCTGCAATGTCACTCACGGACCTGCCTTAGAGACGGGCGGCAGTATGAGTTGTGTTGATAGTCTCTTTCTGTAACCGCAGTTTTTAAAATAATTAGGTTTTCAACTTAATTTTTTTTTTAACTTACTGGGTTATAAATTTTTGGTAGTGTAAGAAAGTACAGTATGTCCATAAAAGAATGTCTCAGTAACAATTGTATATTATACCAATTTAAATTAGACTATTTACAAGAAGTTATAAATCATATTGAAGGTAAAGTAATGTAATTTTTTTTACAAGTGTTGAATATGTGCACCTATAGTTATACGGCACACAACCAACCTAAAGTCCAATTCTTCCCAAACTTTGAATTAATAGAAGCAATTATTGACTCTTCAATTCTGTGTCTCAACTCTAAAAAATCATTAGGTAGCAGCGGAACGAAGAGAAAAATCTTTTATAAAGCCCCCCAAGGAAAATAATTGCATGGCGTTGTGTCAGGTGAATGTGGAGGCCAGTCAAAAAGAGCTCTGTCTCGATCATTGTGACCAATCCAACAGTCAGAAACTTTGACGTTCAACCACTCTTGTACAAAAAGATTCTGATGCGGAGGGGCTCTATCCTGTACCAAATAAAGTTTACAGGATCAACTAATTGGGGAAAGAGCTATTATTTTGTGCTGCAAGCAAGAAAAAACAAAGCAGTATTCATGCATGCACTTATCTAAACCTGTTTAGAGTTACTCTTTAATTGTAATTTTGAACCAACACACTACACAGTTGATACTATTAAATTTTATAACTGGGACATTCTTTTATAGACGTAGTAGTAGGTGTATTTGGTTCAAATGGGGGCTCCGGAGGACGGAGGGGGATCTGGGGATCCGCGGCAGCCACATTAAGGCTTCGCTTCATCAGCCATGTTGGATTACGTCACTTCCGGCGGACATGCACGCACGAAAAAGTGTCCCGTTACGTTCATCAGCCTTGTATGCACGAAAAAGTGTCCCATTACGAGTAGATGGAAATGGCCGATTCAAGGACAGGCGCAGGATCCAGGATCCGACCTTGAACCTTAACCTTTACCTTTGACCTTGACCTTGAACTTTAACTTTTACCTTCTTGTTTTCCTATTCGACCGCCATCTTGTAATACGTCATTGGCGGCCATCTTGGATGATGTCATCTAATCCATGCTAATCTATGCTAATCCATGCTAATCTAAGCCAATCTATGCTAATCTGTATGCCAATCTATCCTAATCAATATGCTAATCCATGCTAATCCATCCACCAATTGGTATTCTAGAAATTTAAACCAACTTCGAATCGTGATGTCACCGTTGCACTTTTCGTCACGGCCGCCATCTTGGATTCGAATTTTTTTTTCGAACTTCAACATTTCGATATCGATGTAAACATCAGCCGGAATCTTGTTTTCGTCTGCTGGTGGCCACCATCTTGTGACGTCATATAGTTCTGTTGGTCGCCACCAGGTAGCAGCAGGGATTATTTTATTTTTTTTCTTAACTAAAATATGCTCAATGCCGGGGCTGGGATCCGATCCATGGGACGTGAAAACGTCGAGGACGCCGAGGTTACAAATCAGGCACCTTACCAACCAGACCACGAGACCAGTTGGAATATAGTGGAATAAATAATCTATATATGCTACATACTGATGGCAAGTTTATGATAAAATGGTGGAGAGGTTTTTTGCCTTCCTTAATGCATACCTAAGGCGCCACATTTGAAATTAAAATTATTATACCGCCGCCATATTTAATTTCAGTACAGACTACCAGATGGCGCCAAATTCAAATATTAGTTAGGGAGTCTGCAGACAGGTGTCGCACGCCGCCATCTTGGTTCTCAAGTTGGCTGGTAGATGTTGCTAGTATCGCGAACCAAATTCAAAAAATAGTTGTTAGAGGTGCCGCCATCTTGGTTCTCAAGTTGGCTGGTAGATGTCCCTAGTATCGTGCGCTAAATTCAGTTTAGTTGCCAGAGGCGTCGTTATCTTTGTTCTCAAGTTGGCTGGTAGATGTCGCTAGTATCACGTGCCAAATTAAAAAATTAGTAGCAAGAGGTGCCACCATCTTGGTTCTCAAGTTGGCTGGTAGATGTCACTAGTATCGCGCGCCAAATTTATATATTAGTTGTCAGAGGCGCCGCCATCTTGGTTCTCAAGTTGGCTGGTAGATGGCGCCATCGTCACCAGCTTTTATTTCATATAATCGATACCAGATGATGCCACCATCGCCTTATTTAATTCCTAGTGTTGCTACTAGAGCGTGCCACCGTCGCCATCTTTAATTCTTAAAGTTACCGCTGGAGCGCGCCAAATTCAAATTCAAAAACCTAGTAGATAGCGTCACTAGCAACCATATTGGCCGGAGAGGTGTGGCATGATGCGTCAAAGTATACGTACCCTTATGCGCATCAGACTCACACACGAGAATTTTCAGTGTCAAAGTCCCTGAATGTATCTTTTAAAAAAAAATTGTATAATATATGATGTTCATAAACGACATCTTCTCCCTGATGGTTTTCTCTGAGAGCTCCTATTTTTTTATGTGAAATTTAGATGGATTTCTTCGTTTGCTTCAACTTTACTGTGTCAGAATTTTTTTTTTCATGTGCTTCTGCTTTTTTACCTGACAAGAATTTGATGATTTTCTCTTGAGTCCTATCGAATACTTACTTCTCTTGTGAACACCATGTATACATCCTCTATAATTTTCACTCTTAGAACTGGCGAATGTGACCTTATTTTAGAAATAAAATTGATTCTCACATAGCCTTTTTCAAGTGAATTCTGGGGTAATAATCCACCATAGTCAGATTATTTCTACATGTGACTGGTATGTGCTGAGAATTTCGGTTAGTTTAAACAAATGAAAATAACGATGACACTTGATTAAAATTCACTATTTTGCTTGTTACAAAGACAACACAAAATTGATTTTCTTTTCCTTGAGACCTATCGAATCCTTACTTCTCTTGAAAAAACACTAAGTATACATCATGCATGCTATATTATAACATAGCTTTATAAACAGTATGAATACACCCATCATACTCTGAAACGAATTAGGATGAAGATCGGAATACATAGGCTACAGGGTTACATTTGTAGACAGATGGAGAAAATTGGTTACATTTGCTGCCGAATTGACTACATTTGTAGTCATATGTGAGGTCAAATTTATATTTGTTTGACTAATAGTATGTACTTCGTAACTTGTGTTTCCAAATGTGCTGCCTTTTTGATGGTGCTTCCAAAATGTGCTTCCTTTTTGTTGATGGTGCTTTCAAATGTGCCGCCTTTTTTGATTGTGCTTCCAAAAGTGCTGCAATTTTGATGGTGCTTCCAAAATGTGCTTCCTTTTTATTGATGGTGCTTCCAAATTTGCTGCCTTTTATATTGTGCTTCCAAAATGAACTGCCTTTTCGTTCATGGTGCTTCCAAAATGTGCTTCCTTTTTGTTGATGGTGCTTCCAAATTGTGCTTCCTTATTGTTGATGGTGCTTCCAAATGTGCTGCCTTTTTGATTGTGCTTCCAAAATGTGCTGCCTTTTCGTTGATAATGCTTCCTTTTTGTTGATTGCGCGTAGTAAAATATGTAGTGACTGAATATTTACTAGTTCAAAACCTCTAGGTGTTACAAAAATATTTTTCAAGGTTACTTGGTCCTTTAGTATGTATAAAAATTTCATGATGGTCTAAATGACTGTAATTTTCTAAAGACGAAGAAGGTCCTGCGGTCCTGAAATGACTTAATTTTTCGACTTGTAATTTTTACATTGGTGGTATTTGAGTGATTTTTATGTTAGATTGAATTCAAAGGGTGGTGGGGGTTGCTGCAATATGCTAATGTGCGGATTAATTTGATGGTGTTGTGGGTTGTTTTCTTAATTTATCACTATGAATTATGGATTTAATGTGGGTTTGTAGGTATGAAGTTATTTACACAAAATTTTTCGTGAGTAACTAATGTTTTCGCTCAAGTCCCATGCTTAGTTTCACACATGTATGTGTATGATCTGAATCTAAAAAAGTGTTAGATTTAAATTTTTCTAACTATTTCCTTTCATATCTATAACATTTGCATTGTCAAGTATTGTCATGTAGAAGTTTAACTGTGTGTGTAGATAATGGCAGTGTGCTGAGGGACACTTGGGTCCACGATGCCGTGAATTGCTTGAAACTCTTTTGGAGAGCTCAGGCTCTCAGACATTATTGAGAAATGTGTCATGATTGTGAAAGTACCTCGTAAACCCATCTCTAATTGGTAAAGCCATAAGTGGTTGCACTTGGACCAAGCTATAGAGGTTAATCATACTTGTTGCATGATTGATACAGGTTTTTACCCCATACACCTTCACACATCACAGACCTACCGAAACTCAGGAGTTGTTATGAAAATCTGCACATGAGCTACATTTAGTGCTAAAATTGTAACAAATTTTAGGTTTGGTTGGTTTCAAGCAGAGGGGTTTCTTTGTTATATAGAGGGGTAGTATGAATAGTTGTAGTTTGTGGGTTAAAATTTTGGATTTCGTGTAAATGTGTGGATTTGAGGCAGTGTATTCTTGTTTTCCTTTTCATATGATCTTTTAAATAATTTTGTTAGCTATCAGAACTTTGAACATTTTTTTTCTCCTAGCGTCTTCTGTGTACTTAAACTTTTGTATGAAAATGTAGCTGTGCGGGCTTTTGAATATTTTTCAGTTAAATGCTTCTCTGTACTTAAACATTTGTGTGGAGAGGGGGTTGTGTGGACTTTGAAGATTTTTGAGGTAAATGCTTCTGTGTACTTAATCTTTTGTGTGATAATGTAAGTATGTAGGGCTTTGAATATTTTCAGTTTAATGCTTCTCTGTACTTAAACATTTGTGTGGAGAGGGAGTTGAGTGGACTTTGAATATTGTTCAGCTAAATGCTTCTCTGTACTAAAAAAGTTGTAAGTTACCAGTTACTAGGACTTAGAATATTTTTTAACTACTTCAGTGTAACTTGTCAGTTACAGTACTTTAACATTTTAGTGATTTTTTAGATTATTTTCGGGCAAGGTAGTACTAACTTAAGGATTGGTTTTGAAGTTATGTATGCAAACATTTTCATGTAATGGCTAGCTACATTGTTTTCTTAAGACTTCTGTTATAGTTCTCTGTACGTCGGGCTTCCTTCGCGTGTTCCGTGCATTGAGCACAGACTACCGATTGTTGTGATGACATCAACCATGCAGAAATGGCCTGCCCTGCTACCTATACGGCAGTTAATAACTGCTACCATTATTAATGTCAGTGTGCTGATAACCAGCAGCATGACCTGAAGCAGTGTCATCTGTGTGGAAATATAGTTGCTCGCAGTGATATTTTGCGGTAATATCTTACAACATGTACTATTGCTGCCCTCACGACTTCAGTCACCTGGTGTAGCTCCTGCTTAAAAACATTCGAAAACTCAAGCCATGTCACACATCATGAGAAGACGGCTTGCGGTCTCAACCCTAGCCATAAAATGTATTCGTGTGGGAACTATGTTAAAGTGTTCGCCAGGGCTGGTTAGTTGAAAGCACATGCCAAAGTGTGCAAGGGTCCTGATCCACTATCAACTAAGAAGCAAAGAATGGCCACACTTAAGCCTGTAATCATACCTAAGCCAAGCACCAACCGAACATATCTGGTGACAGAGACGGGTTTTGACCAACATCCACGACTTCATCATTGCAGAAGTAGGAATCTGGGGTAACTTGAAGAATTGTATGGTAGAAAATAATTACAGTTCTGTCAAGGACACACGTACATACTTGGACTCTATCAAGGTTAAACTAATAAGCCAACTTCTGGAGGAAATTGAAGAGGATGGTCCACTCAAGTATTACATCGTGCTTGAGTGTAATTGTGAAAAGCCAATGGGTACGTGTGAAGACAAGAGGGCCTTCAAAACCACGAATGTTCCACTCTTTGCAGTTTTTGAAGTGGAGGATGTCATTACTGAATGCATCTTTAAGATATGTAAAGAGGAAGAATACTAATTATGAAAGGGGTCCGGATGGTCTTTGTCTGGTGTTAAGCGACTACATCTACACATTAACAAGCTTGATCCACTTCGAGCTAGCTACTACATCGAAATACCTCCCTGCATCAAAGTAAAATATGCGGTGGTCAATCTGTAAATACTTAGATGAGCACATACGTTTTAAGTGTGCAATTCTGTTTAAGTTAGATGCGGGTGATGATCTGAGCATGTTAATCAGTGCTACAATGACTTGGAGGGAAGGTTCAACTTCACTAACAACGAGTTTCCCAATCCTCTTCGGCAGATCCCTCTGTTCGTAAAACAGAATCTTCGTGCCTGCATAGACATTTATAGCATCCATGACAACATTTATCCTGGAATATAGATTTATATTTTGTATACTTAACGTACTATGCATCCAGTGTGTGTACTTTAAACCTGTGTGTCATTTGCGTATCTATATGATTTAGAAGCTAGAGTCTGATATTAACGCAGCAGATACATTAGTTGTCTCCTGACCTCACCAATACTGCTAGCTAGCATTAGTTCTTGTTTTTCAAGGCGTTTAATGTAGTGGATTTAATATTATTCAAGCAGGAATCGTACTTGATGAATTCATATTTTTTTCTTACAGCGATGTTCTTTGTAGAATATATTCTATGCTTTGGAAGAGGCTATCACTGCAGTGCGTGTTAGGGCAGGAGTAATCGCCGTTGAGGGGGGGTCACGTCCCGCCAAGCCACTCAGGGTATTTGTAAATGTTGTTTGTGACATTCCTGGGCTAATATAACGTTGTTTGGGATGTTCCTAGGATTTATTTCCATGACCACCGCACCAGCTACTGGGTTGCGACTGGCAGCCTGTATTTCACAGAATTATGGTTAAGTTCGACTAGTCTCTACCCGCGCTTCTGTGACCATGACTTCATCCAGCGACAGCGAAATGGATGATAGTAGGGAGCGATCCCGCAGCCCTCTGCATCGAAGGACACTTCCTTCTTCAGGACCTAGTCTAATTACTTCCCTGGACAGAGGCTGAAAATGATGCAGCTCGAACTGCCATTCTCCTACTCAGCAGTGGTAGTGATGATGTTGATGATGATGATGATGATAATGATGATGATGATAATGATGATGATGATAATGATGATGATGATTTGAGGTTGCGTAATAGGATGGATGTTTTGTTTGTCGCAAATACAAATGAAAAGCCATTCCCTTACATAACTCTTCTAGTGTCATGCGTGTAGGTGTGTGTGTTGTTTCGTTTCATCTGTGTGTAGTTAGCCTTTAATGACATCATGGCTCGGAGACGATTGGCCTATACGCCTGACTTTGAACATAAACTGTTTTAATGTGGGTGTAATATATATATATGTCCTTTTGGAGTAGGTACGTTCAGTCTGTTTGTAGAAGTCATAGAGGTAGGATCTGTACGAGTATATTAATTAGGACTCGTCAGATACCCGGGTGGCAGTGACCGCAACGGAGAATTTGGTGAATACAGGTATAGGGAATTTTTTTCTAGTCGATTAGGGGTGTCCCCAACTGTCTAGACTTGACCCGTCTGGTTCAAACATGGCTACCGACTTGTCTCGACTGGTTACACATTGCATAACACTTGTAGGTTCTTTAATTCAAACTTGGCGCCATCCGGCGACAATGCCTTGAATTAAAGATGGCCTACAGTGGCGCTATCTGGTAGCGACTAATGAATAAAGATGGCGGCAACGGAGATCTTGGTGAATACAGGCTACCGACTTGTCTCGTCTTGTCCCCCCGACTTGTCTCGACTGACTACATAACACTTGCAGGTTATTTACTAAATAGGTATATACAGTTAAATGCGTAATCCCCTGTAAGCATACATTTAAGGACTTTGACAATGAAAATTCTCGTGTGTGTGTCTGATGCGCATAAGGGTATGTATACTTTGACGCATCATGCCACACCTCTCTAGCCAATATGGTTGCTAGTGACGCTATCTACTACGTTTTTGAATTTGAATTTGGCGCGCTCCGGCCGTAACTTTAAGAATTAAAGATGGCGACGGTGGCACGCTCTGGTAGGAAAACTAGGAACTAAAGATGGCGACGGTGGCGTCATCTGGTATCGATTATATGAACTAAAAGATGGTGACGGTGGCGCCATCTACCAGCCAGCTTGAGAACCAAGATGGCGGCGCCTTTGACAACTAATATTTGAATTTGGCACGCGATACTAGTGACATCTACCAACCAACTTGAGAACCAAGATGGCGGCACCTCTGGCAACTAATTTTTGAATTTGGCGCGTGATTCTAGCGACATCTTCCAGCCAACTTTAGAATCAAGATGGCGGCGCATCTGGCAACTAATTTTTGAATTTGGCTCGCGATACTAGCAACATCTACCAGCCAACTTGAGAACCAAGATGGTGGCGTGCGACACCTGTCTGCCGACTCCCTAACTAATATCTGAATTTGGCGTTATCTGGTAGTCTGTACTGAAATTAAATATGGCGGCGGTATAATAATTTTGATTTCAAATGTGGCGACTTAGGTATGCATTAAGGAAGGCAAAAAACCCCTCCCCCCTTTTATCATAAACTTGCAGTCAGTACATAGCATATATAGATTATTTATTCCACTATATCCCAACTGGTCTCGTGGTCTGGTTGGTAAGGTGCCTGCTTTCTAACCTTGACGTCTTTGACGTTTTCACATCCCATGGATTTTCGCTGTAAAATTGGTTATAGGTGTTTCTAGATTATCACTATTATTTATTTCATCAAGCTCTGAAAGCCTAGCCCCGGCACTGAGAATATTTTAGTTTAAGAAAAAAATAAAATAATCCCTGCTGCTACCTGGTGGCTACCAACAGAACTATATGACTTCACAAGATGGCGGCCACCAGCAGACGAAACAAGATGGCGGCTGATGTTTACATCTAATTTCGAAAAGTTGAAGTTTGAAAAAAAAATTCGAATCCAAGAATGCGGCCTTGACGAAAAGTGCAACGGTGTCGTCACGATTCGAAGTTGGTGGAAATTTCTAGAAAACCAAATGGTGGATGGATTAGCATGGATTAGCATTTGGATTAGCATAGATTGGCATACAGATTAGCATAAAGGTGTTACAATATTTTTTAAAACATTGTGCAAAAGATCCCGGTTGTAATTTGAATTATTATGTATAACTGTAAAACACCATTGTTGGTTCAAAACGTATTTTAATATTCAACATTACTTTTAAATAACCGTACCTATTGTGCTGAAAATCGGTGGACGATCGTTAAATTACATAATATTAATAATTCAAACGACGAAAATATGATTGAAAAGTCAAATCGATGGTCATTCCAATCGAATGGAAGAGAGATTCCACGCATGCGTACAATGAGCAAACAGGAACATCCGTAGTGGGACATCCGTAGTGGGACACTTTTCGTGCATGCAGCCGGCGTTCATCGATTTATTAGACGTTGTCACGTCAATAAAATATTTTTCAAATCAACTTATAGATTATTGCCCTCTCAATTAGCTACAAATTTTAGGTAAAAACTAAAAGAGAACGTTATAAGTTCACGTGGTTGTTAAGTTCCAACAATCACTTATTTTCTGCTAATTTCTGTCCGAATTATAGAAGCTATTTCTCTTACATTCTCTAATTAGTACTTACACTATTGGAGGTCCACCCGTGCTCATATTTGATTATGAACTAGGATCGGCACACAATATGTTGCACCATTCAACGTCATACATCAGATATACTTTGATTATTATGTTTAGAAACCTCGGGCATTCATGCATGCCTTACCGCATAAAGCCACATTTGGTCCATACACCATATGCTGAACAACAACGTTTTCAGGCCACCCAAAACATTAGTTAGTATTTAATGTTTACATTGTGAAATTTAAAAGTTATTACGTAATACTATAATTTTTTTGTAATTGGAAGAAATTGATGTAAAATTACATATATTTATAAATTTGTACATTTAATTGAAAACAATTCTATCTCTACAAAATACTGTTCACAGTAATACTGGGTTCAGATTCCTATCCGGGAATTTATGATTTGTGTTGTCCAAGTACCCCCAATAGATAAAATTAATTGTAATCCATTCCCTGAGTAGCTTTCCAGTATAAACTGAGCACATTAATAACCATAATAACACAAAAAGTCAAATTTCTGAATACTCTATTATCTTTTCCGTGGTTGAAATAAAAACATGCTGGAATTAATTATTAATTAAAATATATAATTATGCGTCAATTTTTCTAAAAAATACTAAGTATTTTCTCAAAAAGCGTATTTAATATATGCGAAAATAACTATAGTCATGTGTTGTACAAAGTTACAATATATTTCTTTTAGTATTATAAACTATTTCTTGGCAATTGGTTATCAAAGGAATCCCTTGTAAAGTACAGAAATTATTTTTCTATGTAGTTAATTAATTAAACCGTAAATTATTATCATTATATTCAAATCAAGTTCATTTGAACTTTGATTAAAGTCAACCATCAAAGTATGCTTAATTTAAAATAAAAATCAGTAAAACACAAACTCCCCCCGCCACCACTTAACTGAAATAGCTTATTTTCTTATTTCTATTTCAATGTTAATAAACAAATACACGATATAAAAACTACTAATGTTCTTTCGTCACTGAATGAAAGCATGTGTATGGTTTGAAATGTCAAAAATAAAAATTCATTCTTACAAACATTAAATTTATTGTAGTTTGTCTTACAAAAGTAGAAAAAAACACTTATAGAGAAAAGGTATATAGATTATCACAGTAGAACTCTCATTATTCTATTAAAATAATACATCTTTTTAACAAAATAATACAAAGGTATTTGCTAACACCGTGATTTTAAAATTTAGAAACAACTAAATAACTGTAACTTTTTAGACTAGTTATTAATACGTCTAATTTTATATTACTTTTCAGTGTTAATTATTTAATTCACATGCCAGAAATACAGACATTTCATCATTTAAATAGTTTTCACATAAGAGATTAATTAGGTTGGACATAGTTAGAAATATTATTTATACCAGCAGGAACACTTGCCAAAACTTTTCCCAACATAAATATTTAAGAGACACCGTAATAAGCTATTTAAATTGTTTCTAAAATAAACTGAAGATCAGCAATAACTAAAAGTTAGGGTTAAATAATTTAGATAACAAGGATAAAATTAGTTATATGGTATTTATGTCGTCAAATACTTAAGCTGGAAAAAAATTACTTCTTGGTTAACATACTAACAATATGATGAATAGATGTGATTAGTATTGGTGTTACATCGGATACAAGTATAATTTTAAGGTAAGAATTACATGTAATGTATGATTCATAAACAGTAATTCAATAAAACATAATGACTACTACTTTTGTTGGTTCTTAAAATTATTTAATTCTAGTACATAAATAATAGATAAACACATTGGCTTGACTCTTTTTACTTGACATTAATTTATCCACGTTCATAATATGAATGAAACTGTGGTAGTTTAAACATTATGTAATATCATGCCAACTAACAATATAATTAAATCATCAACAAACGTATTTAGACACCCAAAAATAAAAATAAGTTTTAAAAAATTTAAGGGTTCTTGTCGTAAATAAATTAATAAATGTAAATCAGTACTGAAACTTACATAAAGTATTAAAATAACTGTTGGGCATGCACAATTATCAGATAGTACATTCTAAATCTAAATTTTTAATTTGAATCTGTAAAATGTAACTGAAAATTTGCTAACAAGAGCTTACTAGCTAGTAAAGTAATGTACTTCACTGTGAAACTTAGTAAGGAACTCACTGAAGAATTAGTGTTAAACCAATGAAAAAATACATTTAATTAAAGAACCAACTGTAAAAGTCTAGTTATTCGAAATTGAGCTGTTTCAACTAATTCTCAGTCTAATTTCGCTTATTCGTAGCAACTGCAAGCAATTCAAATGAAGGATGTATGACATATTCATGAGTTTGTATGCAACAGTCTCTATGTCTTTAAAAAACATGTTTATATATAGAGAACAAACATAAAAAATCTATTTCAAAGCAATACAAGTCCAGTCTTCCGGGAACTGTAAGTGTACAAAATTAAAAATTATATTATTTGGATTCATTTTTCACTAGTCCTTATCTTCATCAGTGTCATGATCGTCATCGTCGTCCCCATCATCATCATCATCGTCGTCGTCGTCATCATCGTCATCATCATCATCGTCGTCGTCATCATCGTCGTCATCGTCATCATCATCATCGTCGTCATCATCGTCGTCGTCGTCATCATCGTCGTCGTCATCATCATCGTGGTCGTCGTCGTCAAAATGATGGCCATGGGAGCCTTTGCTGGTGCCTGTTAGGGCGAAACCATGGCTGTTATAATTGTGACTTCCAAGAGCAAAAATGTTTCCTCCAACGCCATAACTGAGGCCACCATGACCTATTATTTGTTCTCCGTAAGGAAAGCTGTGACCTGCTATTTCATAACTTTTTCCTACGTGAGCAATGCTTTTTCCTGCGTGGGAAATGCTGCAACCTCCTATTCCAATGCTTTGTCCTCCATAGCCAGTACTCTGTCCTGCAAGGCCAATACTATGTCCTCCGTAGCCAATACTATGTCCTCCGTAGCCAGTACTCTGTCCTCCAAGGCCAATACTCTGCCCTCCGTGGCCAATACTCTGCCCTCCATGGCCAGTACTCTGCCCTCCATGGCCAGAACTCTGTCCACCGTGGCCAATGCTGGAACCACCTTTTCCGATGCTTTGTCCTCCATAGCCAGTACTCTGTCCTCCGTAGCCAGTACTAAGTCCTCCATGGCCGGTACTCTTTCCTCCATAGCCAGTACTCTGTCCTCCGTGACCAGTACTCTGACCTCCATGGCCAGAACTCTGTCCACCATGGCCAATGCTGGAACCTCCTTTTCCGATGCTTTTTCCTCCATAGCCAGTACTCTGTCCTCCGTAGCCGGTACTCTGTCCTCCATGGCCAGTACTCTGACCTCCATGACCAGAACTCTGTCCGCCCTGGCCAGTACTCTGTCCTCCGTAGCCAGTACTCTGTCCTCCGTGACCAGTACTCTGACCTCCATGGCCAGAACTCTGTCCACCATGGCCAATGCTGGAACCTCCTTTTCCGATGCTTTTTCCTCCATAGCCAGTACTCTGTCCTCCGTAGCCGGTACTCTGTCCTCCATGGCCAGTACTCTGACCTCCATGACCAGAACTCTGTCCGCCCTGGCCAGTACTCTGTCCTCCGTAGCCAGTACTCTGTCCTCCGTGACCAGTACTCTGACCTCCATGGCCAGAACTCTGTCCACCGTGGCCAATGCTGGAACCTCCTTTACCGATGCTTTTTCCTCCATAGCCAGTACTCTGTCCTCCGTAGCCAGTACTCTGTCCTCCATGGCCAGTACTTTGACCTCCTTGACCAGAACTCTGTCCACCGTGGCCAGTACTCTGTCCTCCATGGCCAGTACTCTTTCCTCCATAGCCCGTACTCTGTCCTCCGTGTCCAGTACTCTTACCACCATGGCCAGAGCTCTGTCCGCCGTGGCCTATGCTGGAACCTCCTTTTCCGATGCTTTTTCCTCCATAGCCAGAACTCTGTCCTCCATAACCAGTACTCTGTCCTCCAAGGCCAGTACTCTGACCTCCATGACCAGAACTCTGACCGCCGTGGCCAGAGCTCTGTCCGCCGTGGCCAGTACTCTGACCTCCATGGCCAGAACTCTGTCCGCCATGTCCAATGCTGCAACCTCCTTTTCCGGTGCTTTTTCCTCCATAGCCAGAACTCTGTCCTCCGTAGCCCTTACTCTGTCCTCCATGGCCAGTACTCTTACCTCCATGACCAGAACTCTGTCCGCCGTGGCCAGAGCTTTGTCCGCCGTGGCCAGTACTCTGTCCTCCATAGCCAGTACTCAGTCCTCCATGGCCAGTACTCTGTCCTCCGTGGCCAGTACTCTGACCTCCATGGCCAGAACTCTGCCCACCGTGTCCAATGCTGCAACCTCCTTTTCCGTTGCTTTTTCCTCCATGACCATAACTCTGTCCGCCGTGGCCAGAGCTCTGTCCGCCGTGGCCAGTGCTGCAACCTCCTTTTCCGGTGCTTTTTCCTCCATAGCCAGAACTCTGTCCTCCGTAGCCATTACTCTGTCCTCCATGGCCAGTACTCTGACCTCCATGGCCAGAACTCTGTCCGCCGTGGCCAATACTGCAACCTCCTTTTCCCATGCTGTGTGCTCCATAGCCAGCACTCTGTCCTCCGTATCCAGCACCCTGTTCTCCATAGCCAGAACTCTGTCCTCCGTAGCCATTACTCTGTCCTCCGTAGCCAGCACTCTGTCCTCCATAGCCAGCACCCTGTTCTCCGTAGCCAGCACTCTGTCCTCCGTATCCAGCACCCTGTTCTCCGTAGCCAGCACTCTGTCCTCCGTTGCCACCTGAACTTTGGGCTCCATATCCTCCAGAGCTACTGATTTTCATACCATGACCATAGTTGTGTACTCTGGAGTTACTTTTACAGCCACATGTTTCAGCAGTGTTAGTGACGTCGCCGTAAGACTTGTTGGCTAAAATCACTACGATGGCTACGACGACTACCTGCAACACACAAAAATTATGACTTAGTATTAATCCTGCTTATACCATATGAATTATGTGCTATATTTTACAACATCCATTGACCTGAGAAAATTAATATTTTTTGTATTATATATTCAGATATCTGTATCACCTTAATCAAATTAAAGTTATAGGTGTTAATCTTGGAAACCATTACAGAAAGTTCTAATATATATTGTAAAAAAAAGCCGATATTAGTACCATTTAATGATAATGTATGTATTTGTTAAGATGTAGGTTATATCCTCATATATCTAGTTATTTAAATCAGATTGTAATATTATTCACGGATACATTTGACCTTCTGTATTACTTTTCTCATAAATTTTTATGATTCTCAGATATTTTTTATGTTACAGGATAATGGATGTTAGTTTTCCAGCGGAAGTATTAGTGTTCTCTTCCCGACCTATTCCTCTCTTCCTGGCACTCTATACAATTACACACATTAGCTTCCTTCAATGAAACCCTTGCATGGACAGCGCATTAAATCTTATTTAAATCTTAAGAAAATAGTTTATTAATCTTTCTTCGCCTTTATATAATATTTGAAATGTTAATGATTACTGAATGTTATATGCACTCTGCGTTTATATTAATGCAACGAAATTTCACCTTTTCATATGTTCTCGCACATGGCCTTCCTATTTTAATATTGGCCGTTAGAAAATTGTAAGAGAGATGTATCGATGACTCATGTTAAGAAGACAATCCCCCTGGGTACACATACGGTGTGCAGAGCTTCAGAAGAAACCACACAATTTGACAACGGCTCTAAATATCAGAGTGGGGTCTGTTTGTGAAAAGTACTTAAAAATGCGCAGAGGGCAGAAGGATAGCTATGTTTCCGTATTTTGTTCTTAAACTTTATTTTTTAGAAGTGTGGAAACGGCTGAAATGCGTGTTTCAAAATAATGTTTACATGAAACATCCGGTAAAGATTCTTGAAAGTACCCACGGGCCTTGCATTACACCCTTGTCATTATTTCTTCATCATCTAATTTCATAGTCAAATGTCATAGTTTCCCTATGCACGACGAGAAGACCACGGATAGTTCACTAAGCCTCTAAAGCATAACTCTCCATTTACTTTACCTTTAAAACTCAAAGTACACTAAACGGCTTATGACCATTATTGTTTGTAATTTCTGACATCATTTTAATTTTAGGACCAGTCAATACATCTTACATCGTAAGTGGCCATAATTTTGAATTATCTTCTTTATTAAGTGGCTAAATTTTTTCTTTATTCGCCCGTCACTAGCGAGAGAAAAATGGTGATATGTTCTGAGGGGCTTTAACATCTCATTTCTTCACACGCGATGTTTGGGGACGAATACTTACTTTAAGCTAATCATCACGTTGCACGATAATCTTTACAATCCTTTACATTAAGTTTTACAATTGGTACTACTGCAACGCGAATGGGGAGTGTGACGACGGATGCGTTAGTCATATTCCTAAATTCTCGGTTATCACACTTTGTTCTCATCGCAGGTTCGTGTGCTTGCAAATGTCAGTTTGAGATTTTAATTTCACAGAGATAATCTACCTGCAGAATTACACTCTACGCTGAGTTATAGTTAGTCAGAATTGTGTAAAGATTTGAACTTTTAGAATTGTCAAAAAATTAAAATTAGTTAAGACGTATCAAATCTAAGAGAACTATTTGAATAATTGACGTACATTTAATCAATGGTTAATTGGTAACTCCTAATAACTCAAGTTATTCCTTTTCCAAAATAAATTTGCTTTAGTCAGATCTTTTGAAATTGTCTTCACATAATGGTAAAAACAAATAGCTGCATTAAATAATTAATTTCGTGTGTGTGCCATGAGCAGACAGACAATAAATTGACAAAAATGTTAAAAGTCTAAGAATCATATTACTTTTCATTATTTGAGGTTTTGTGGTCGTTCTCTTTATCGAGTTCATCTTTTTACTGCATTTTTGTCAGAACTGCATGAACCAAAAAGAAAATAGCAACCTCAGAGTCCAATGAATACTTTGTAACCAAATGCATCACTTACCTTGGTCGACATAGTGCGTATGTCTCTAGAGCCCCTAGCGGGTGTTGTGGTGGGAGGCTCTGTCGAGTGTGCTTCTTCGTCAGGAACCACTGGGGGTTATATACCACCACGACAGGGTTGCTCCCAATGTGTCGGAGACATGGGCCCACGCGTATCTTGGCTCGGAATATTTTTGCGAAGAGCTAATCAGTTTCGATAGCCGGCTACGTTACCATTCCTTTCCGAGACGCGAAGTTTGAGCGGAACACCTCGCAAGTCGATGCAGTTCACTTGGAGTAAATTAACAGCTCCGTAGTGCTTGGACGTTTCCGATATGCAGCTATCGTGAGTAAGAGTACGATTAGCTGCGGTCCGCACGCGCGCCGCATTACACTGCTCCGATGGCCCGCTTTGATGGAGCCGCAGGTTGACGTAACTAGAGATCACAGTGGGAGTCTCATTTAGGGGGCAGGGCGCTAAACTGGCAGGGTAATTTTTACTTGAATATCTTAGTGTTAAAACACAAAAAAAAAAAAATTGTTAGGGAGATAAACTGAATTTATTGTATAGATAGATACATGCATGGGCGTAAATCCCAAGGAAGGCATGGGAGGGGCTCGCCTCCACTTCCTGGAGTTAAGTAGCCCTTAATTGAGGGGGGGCTGCCTGCTCTTGCAAAAGCGTAGCTGTGAAGCGGGTTTGATGTCAAAACTACGTCTTATGGAAAACTTTCTAATTATTTTAACGTCTTCTGCGTGCATGTAGGCCAAAATAAGGGCAGTATACAACATACAAGCACCGTATCCAGACACGAAGGGCAGAACTCTCGGACCGGTAATTTGCTTGCCCCCCCCCCCCTCTTTGCCAATACCTACTACAGATTTGCGCGCCATTATACATGTATATCTTCAAATATTTAAAAACTGGTATTTTCCGCGTTCTACCCAACTTGTAATGACTGTATATAAACACATTTATTTACCATCTAAATTAAATGGCAAATATATTTGGAAAACTGCAGTGGAATTAATATGTGGTAGCGATATGAGGTAATGGGGAATTTTTTTTTTGTTTGGTTTTAAAAAAAATGGGGGAAAAGGGTGAAAACTATTCTAGTTATGGTCCTAGGTGTCCCTAGACTTTCTGGGACCTTAATAATTGGGAAAGTAGCTTCACCAAAGGCTCCCCTCCCATTTTTTGTTGGTTATAAAAGCCTCCAAATGAAACGGGCCAAGATCCCGGAAATATTTTAAAAATAAACATTTTAAGTCTACGTTTTTAAGCCAACCATTAAATTAAAATTTTAACATTGGTTTTGCAAATTTATTTATTTATCGATCGTACAATAATTAAAAACAATAAGGATGAATTTTATGTTATTAAAATCCAAATAAATGATTGTTACGTAAAGTAATGAATAGGATATAAGAATTAATGACGAGTAGTTTACTTTACAGGTGCGTCGGTATAGTAAAAGAGGTTTGCTTGGGACTGAAGTCGCCCCTGGATGCTGTCCGATGGGTTTAACTCTATGACTAACCATCCCTTTCCTGTTAGGCCGGTTTATTAGTTACGCAAGAAACGCAAGTTGCATAAGGTCAAATAACAATGTTTTCAGGTACTACGCATGAAGCAAAAGCATCGGCCAACTTCCAACTTCTTGCGTTTCGGCTTGAAGAGAAACGTTGATTTTATTGTGAATACTCATTCTGTACTAGAATAACTAATTCTGCTAAACTACCAGATAGTCCCAAAAGATTTTATACATACCAAAATAGATAGAGAGACGTGTATACTAAACAAATGTCTATCTTGGCAAAAAAATATTCTAAATATGGGCGCCTCTCAGTGATTTTAATAAAATTTTAGATTCTATGTCTCGAGTTGTAGAATCTGACTTAAACTTGAATGTGAACAACACGTGAAATGTAAATAGTATTGTATTTTTTATGTTTTTCCACAATACTTCCTAACAGAGTGACACTATCCTTACAAGTAATAACTGAATGGTGTGTGACAAACGAATATATAAATTTTAAAACTAAACAATTAAAATAATTCTCGCCATCTAAAATACGGTTGAGATTTATAGTGAATATCTCATCTGTGTGAAGTTACTTTACTAACAGTTGATCCCAAAACATACAAAAAATAATATGAAAACCTATGAGTCAACTACATATTAAACAGTGCACTCACACTAAACTCAATCTTCAAGCAACATAACAAAGATTCTCTTAACCGTAATCATACCTATGGATTCAATGGAATCATCGCAAAACAAAAACAGAACTAATGAAGTTACATTAATATTTCAATGTAGCAAGACAAATAAACAAGATCTAATTTTGTGCGTATGTACGTCCAGATTAACATGCCTCATTTACAAAACTACAATAACTTTGTAAGTCTTTTCTGGATATGAACAAAACCTTTCTATAACATTAACAAGTGACGATGACCACGTGGTAAAACAGGGTTCGGCGATCCACTGCAACCGAAGATTCGAAGTCCGGAAGCTACCGCTGCCCTAGTTCTTCATGGGTCTGCAGTCTGCTTGCGATGCGACACAGGAATTATGACGTCACTTCTTCGTTTAACACTTCGGCGCCTCTTGGTATGACTTAGCGCCTGCTAAAGCTCAGTTCTCCCACGTCGAGAAAACACATTCTCTTCCTTAATAAAAGTGACAAAAACCAGTATAGTCCTTGCACTCCAATCGTAGTCGGTGATTCTTTAGGTAGTAGTTCATGCTTCTTCACTCACGAATAACACCGTAATAGCACGACGATCCACGTAATACCTTTGAATATATATACTGTATAGAAGTCGCCAGCCCAGGTTAAAATTTCTAATACGGTTTTGGGGTAGTTGGTTAATTCACCGCCGCAATCGCCACCATCTCTAGGGCATCGACTTGTGGTGGTCCCTAGCGGACAAGTGTAGAACTCTTCAAACACCCCTTCCCTCTCCCGTTGAACGAACTTGAGCTGCAGTGAATGATATATGGGGGGTGCGGGGAATGACAGCGGGCGACAGGGCTGCGCTCTAACGTGTAAATAACAACTAAGACGATACAGGGCGTTACGGCAGCGCACTGGAGCGGTGAATTTCCCAAGCTGCTCATCATACGCTTCTGAAAAACGTAGAGTAAATCCTATCCACTCGCAACTTCTATACAGTATATATATTCAAAGGTAATACTTTCGCTATAGTTCAACAACACTCAAACTACTTGATCTACTCAAAGTTCATCCTCATGTATTTCGAGTCTGATACAATGAGGTTTCTTTTCTTTAGTAAAGCGTAAAACTTAACACGACCTTCTGTTCAATAGCTTGAAACGTTCTAATCTAAAACGCTATAACAAACAAACTTTTTTAGCGAACTCCCTACACTTATTTCACTAGCAGAAAGTTGTAATTTCAAGGAAAAAAATTCTAAAGCGGTTTGTGCTATAAACAATATTTGACTTGAAATTATAAATCCATTAACTAAATAGTTATTATAAGTATCATAAAGCCATAAATTGCCAAGACAAACAATAAACTAATGAACGCATTAATCTTATATTAGGGATTCCTTATTATCTTTGAAAGATTTGTGCAATGGGAGTGCATGACTTGATGTAGGCTTTTGGACATACGCCATTGCTTAGCACATGTATGTCTGCAGAAGAAAACTACAAAAAAACACAAATGACAAAAACACAAATTAAGCAAAAATTGCTGTTGTCAGGAAAAAACAATAGCCAATACTCAACCTACAATAACCAATCCGCTTTAACTCCATGGTGCACAGCCAATGATGAGTCAGCTTGTCTGCCATTGGCTGAGCAAGATGTAGTCCATTTTTCCAGCCCAGGCAGTAGATGTATTTGGTTCGTATGAGGACACCGGAGGACGGAGGGGGATTAGGGATTATGTCACTTCCTTCGACCATGCACACACGAAAAAGTATCCCGTTACGTTCATCAGCCATGTACGCACGAAAAAATGTCCCGTTACGACGGACAGACCAGCTCGCCAGGACGTCTCGCTATGAAAAGTATTAGGCGGTAATAAACAGCCAGGAGGTAACGAATATAAGCCTACTTCTACACGTGTTATGAACGCCGGATACATACGGCCAGGCAACCGTGTGTTTTGGCGCGCTCTACTTCCACGACGCGCAACGGCACCGGCAAGTTTTTATTACTACCTCCTCTCAAGTTCTGATCTCCTAATACTTCACAGCAGAGAAGCGCTGTTGGTCGGAGCCCGTAGGTAATTCCTTCGCACGCCTAACCTAACCTAACCTAACCTAAACTAACCTCACATAACCTAATCCATATGCTAATCTATGCTAACCTAACCTAACCTAACCTAAACTAAACTAAACTAAACTAACCTCACCTAACCTAATCCATATGCTAATCTATGCTAACCTAACCTAACCTAACCTAACCTAAACTAACCTAACCTAACCTAAACTAACCTAACCTAACCTAATCCATATGCTAATCTATGCTAACCTAACCTAACCTAACCTAACCTAACCTAACCTAAACTAACCTAAACTAACCTAACCTAACCTAACCTAATCCATATGCTAATCTAAGCTAAACTAACCTAACCTTACCTAACCTAAACTAAACTAAACTAAAATAAAATAAACTAAACTAAACTAAACTAAACTAAACTAAACTAAACTAAACTAAACTAAACTAAACTAAACTTAACCTAACCTAACCTAACCTAACCTAACCTAACCTAATCCATATGCTAATCTATGCTAACCTAACCTAACCTAAACTAAACTAAACTAAACTAACCTAACCTAATCCATATGCTAATCTATGCAAACCTAACCTAACCTAACCTAAACTAAACTAACCTAACCTAACCTAACCTAATCCATATGCTAATCTATGCAAACCTAACCTAACCTAAACTAAACTAAACTAAACTAACCTAACCTAATCCATATGCTAATCTATGCTAACCTAACCTAACCTAACCTAACCTAAACTAAACTAAAATAAACTAAACTAAACCAAACCTAACCTAACCTAACCTAACCTAAACTAAACTAAACTATACTAAACTAAACTAAACTAACCTAACCTAATCCATATGCTAATCTATGCTAACCTAACCTAACCTAACCTAACCTAAACTAAACTAAACTAAACTAAACCTAACCTAACCTAACCTAACCTACTCAAACCTAACCTAACCTAACCTAACCTAACCTAATCCATATGCTAATCTATGCTAACCTAACCTAACCTAATCCATATGCTAATCTATGCTAACCTAACCTAATCCATATGCTAATCTATGCTAACCTAACCTAATCCATGCCAATCTATGCTAATCCATGTCAATCTATGCCAATCCGTATGCCAATCTATGCTAATTCGTATACCAATCTATGCTAACCTGTATGCCAATCTATGCTAATCCGTATGTCAATCTATGCTAATCCATATGTTAATCCATGCTAATCCATTTGCCATTTTGTATTTCTAGTAATTTCCACCAACTTCGAATCATGTCGTCACCATTACAATTTTCGTTACGGTCGCCATCTTGAAAATCCGCAATTTTTATGTTAGAAAATCGGGGAAAAATTTTTAAAAATCATTAAAAAAATTAAATAATCGAATTAAATAAAAATCTTAAAAACCACTGTTGCAGTTATTGTTACGGTCGACATCTTGGATTATATAAATGTTGCATATTTCGTTACACCCGCCATCTTGGTTGAGTACCATATCATTCTTACACTTTTCGTTAAGACCGCCATATTGGGTCCTATTAATGTTACAATTATCGTTATGGTCGCCATCTTTAAATTTAGACACCATCTTGAAAATCTTTATTTATTATACGATTTTAATGAAAAAAAAGTTCAAAATTCATCAAAAAATTAACTTAATAGAATTCTGTTTATATCGATTCCCGTCCTTGATTCGAAACCGGCGAGGGCAAAAAATATAAAATCAACAGATCCTTCCTCCACAGAAGCCACCTTCAGACTGACCTACCTCCACCAATAACAAGGTATTTACCATCAGCTGGTATGACGTCACCACACCTTTGACCTTGACCTTGACCTTGACCTTTGACCTTGACCTTGAAATTTAACCTTAACCTTGAAATTTGACCTCGACATTGATCTTTGACTTTGACCTTGATGTCCATCACGGATCCGTCATTTTATGTTCAGTACATGCTAGCGGTCATTGCCACCATCATGTTTTCGTCTGCTGGAGGTCACCATATTGTGTGTACTTGTCTTACCATCATGCAAATTCTATTCTAACATGCTACAGTGCAGTAATAATTTAGTATTGCTGAGGTGCCCACCATCTTGAAATTTGACCGCCATGTTGAAATCATGTAATTATTTAGTTAGAAATGCGGGAAAAATTCCAATAGTCTCCGAAAAAATCAATTATTAATTTACAAATTGAATCGATGGATCCATGTCCACGGTTAGATTCTTGACCAGTGACAGTTGTAACTAATTATTAAATAAATTTTAAATTCTTTTTTCCGTTACCTTTCGCGGAGTTTATTAATCATAAGTCAATATACCTAACCAAAGAATTAATACAGTGACGATAAGCCTATCATGAAAGTCTAATTTTTGAATAATCTGAATAACCTATAAGCCGTTCATGTACAAAACCGCACATAAAGAACAATTGTCTTCAGTCCATGAGACCGAGTCATGTCATTATCAGACGTATAGGCTAGTCATTTCAGGACCACATGACCTTCGTCGTTAGCTAATTATATTCAATTAATCCATCGTGACATTTTTATACATTCTAAAGGAGCAAGTAACCTTGAAAAATATTTTAGTAACACCAAGAGGTGATAAACTAGTAAATATTCAATCACTACATTTTGTACTACGCGCAATCAACAAAAAGGAAGCACCATCAACGAAAAGACAGCACCACCAACGAAAAGGCAGCACCGACTACGAAAAGGCAGCACATTTGGAAGCACCGACTACGAAAAGGCAGCACATTTGGCAGCACCGACAACGAAAAGGCAGCACATTTGGAAGCACCGACAACGAAAAGGCAGCACATTTGGAAGCACCATCATCGAAAACGCAGCACATTTGGAAGCTCCATCAACAAAAAAAGGCAAAAAGGAAGCACAAGTTACGAGATCTAAGTCTTAGTTAGAAATCAGAATACAAGAAATAAAAACATTAAATTCTTATAATTTAAATTATTTATTTTATTGCTTTACATTATACAAATGCAAGTAAAACAAGCCATTATTGTATGTAGCCAGCATTCCTCAGTTCCTTGAGTATGAAGGATATTTCTTTGATGCACGAATAGTTTCCTGCACAAAGCGAACCATGTAAAAGTCTTAGCCGGTCAACCAATATGTTTACATCTGTCGATGGTACATCCTCCATCGAGTACGACGTTAAAGTCGGTAAAGATGCCATCGAAGTCTCAAGAACAGGCAGTTACGCGACTTATGCACCAGAAGAAACAAACTAGGTGATCCGTACACCGTCGACGGCAGTAACAAATTGGGCGTCCTGCTGTCTAGGACTCGTTTTTATACATTAACCGGTTTGAATAATACGCTAGTCAAATCAAGAACAATTTACTAAAATACTAGAGTCAAAACAACATTAAAAAAATAGAAGTACCATCAACAAAAAAGGCAGCAAATTTGGAAGCACCGACTACGAAAAGGCAGCACATTTGGAAGCACCGACAACGAAAAGGCAGCACTTTTGGCAGCACCGACAACGAAAAGGCAGCACATTTGGAAGCACCGACTACGAAAAGGCAGCACATTTGGAAGCACAGACTACGAAAAGGCAGCACATTTGGAAGCACCGACTACGAAAAGGCAGCACATTTGGAAGCACAGACTACGAAAAGGCAGCACATTTGGAAGCACCGATTAAGAAAAGGCAGCACATTCGGCAGCACCGACAACGAAAAGGCAGCACATTTGGCAGCACCGACAACGAAAAGGCAGCACATTTGGAAGCACCGACTACGAAAAGGCAGCACATTTGGAAGCACCGAATACGAAAAGGTAGCACATTTGACAGCACCGACAACGAAAAGGCAGCACATTTGGAAGCACCGACTACGAAAAGGCAGCACATTTGTAAACACCATCAACAAAAAGGAAGCACAATCGGAAGCACATTCATAGAAAAGGAAGCACAATCGGAAGCACAATCACAAAAAGGAAGCACATTTGGAAGCACAATCACAAAAAGGAAGCACATTTGGAAGCACAATCCACAAAAAGGAAGCACATTTGGAAGCACATTCAACGAAAAAGGAAGCACAATCATATAAACAACGCACAATCGGAAGCACAATCAACAAAAAGGAAGCACAATCGGAAGCACATTCATAGAAAAGGAAGCACAATCGGAAGCACAATCACAAAAAGGAAGCACATTTGGAAGCACAATCACAAAAAGGAAGCACATTTGGAAGCACAATCCACAAAAAGGAAGCACATTTGGAAGCACATTCAACGAAAAAGGAAGCACAATCATAGAAACAACGCACAATCGGAAGCACAATCAACAAAAAGGAAGCACATTTTGGAAGCACCATCAACAAAAAGGAAGCACATTTTGGAAGCACCATCAAAAAGGCAGCACATTTTGGAAGCACAATCAAAAAAAGGCAGCACATTTGGAAGCACCATCAACAAAAGAAGGAAGCACATTTTGGAAGCACAATCAAAAAAGGCAGCACATTTGGTAACACAAGTTACGAGAACTAAGTCTTAGTTAGAAATCAGAATGCAAGAAATAAAAACATTAAATTTTTACTTTTAATATTTAATTTATTTCTTAAGATTATACAAATAGAAGTAAAATAAGCCATTATTGTATGTAGCCAGCTTTCCTCAGTTCTTCGAGTATGAAGGATATTTCTTTTATGCACGAATAGTTTCCTGCACAAAGCGAGCCATGTAGAAGTCTTAGCCGGTCAACCAATATGTTTGGATCTTTCCACGATGTGTAATCAATATCTTCTACCACCATCTCACTTGCTTGTTTATTATAAATACTTTTAATATCACAATCGTCCCAGTGATCATAATAAGCGTTATCAGATTTATTTATTATAACACGTCGTTTCCATCGTTTCGGTCTCAGGACACCGTTACATTCTTCGATCTTGTCAGCGTTAGGTGCTTCATCACAGTCTATGCTTTTGTCAACAGCCTCAGAGTCACTGTTACAATCACTGTAGAAGACATCCTCTTCACCCAGATTACCATATGAATTCGATATCGATGATGTCGAAGTGCCATTATCGTCTTCATGCTTCCTTTTTAGGAGTCCATCATTTTTACAAAGTAAGAAAGATCTACTTGAATTCGGCTGGAATGTATTCTCACTTTTCACGTTAAGGGTTCTTCCATTGTCTTCATTCTTCCATAAATCATCATCGTCCTTCAATTTAAGTTCTTCGTCGAGATCGGAAGAGCCACGAACATAATCTCTCTCAAGACAAGGAAAATTATTGTCGTAATGCACATCACTATTCCTTAGTCTAGTAGATCCATCGTTGTACTCTGGCTTGTAAGCAGGCTTAACGTTACAAGTTCTGTCATGTCTTTTTACTCTCTCTCTCCGCGTAAACGACTTGCTACATCGAACGCAACTTATCATATTGCGTAGTGGATTTTTAACACAGTCATTCTTCTGGTGTTGTCTTCCATTCTTACTCAAGATAAATTCTTTGCTGCAAAACTTACACCTGTGTCCTTTCGATACAGCGACAGACACCGAATCAGGATTCATATTAGTTACTGTGACTAATGTTAGATACAAACAGACAGTTTTCCAATTGGAACCATTACTTAAATATAATTTTTTAAATATTTCTTAAGCGAGAGTTATCTCATGCAAAGGTACTTGTTGTAAGTAGTTCTGCTTTTCAACAACAGATGACACCACGTATTGCTTGCAGGTAAATATTATTTCTTTCTTTCATGCGGGATGCAGGATTCTCACTAACGATCGCAATACAGGGATGGCATCGCTAGACTCCAAGGAGAAGGTAGTTTGTTCATCCAGTTAGTGTTTCTCAAATTTCTCAGGGTATATATTATTATTATATGACTGAATAATGATTTTTTTTAAAATTCCACCTAATAAAAATAAAATAGAAGCACTCAGAGAAAACCATCAGGGATGATGTCGTTTATAAACATCATAAATTACCAATTTTTTTTAAAAAATTCCAAATTTAATTCTGATTAAGCAAAGAGTTCTAGCACAAGTCCGCTTGTGCTAGAACTCTCATGTTGCTTAAGCAAAGAGTTCACAAGCCCGCTTGTGCTAGAACTCTCATGTTGCTTAAGCAAAGAGTTCACAAGCCCGCTTGTGCTAGAACTCTCATGTTGCTTAAGCATAATTAAATTTGGACTTTTTTTTAAAAAAAATGTTAATTTATGATGTTTATAAACGACATCATCCCTGATGGTTTTCTATGAGTGCTTCTATTTTATTTTTATTAGGTGGAATTAAAAAAAATCATTATTAAGTCAAATAATAATATATACCCTGAGAAATTTGAGAAACACTAACTGGATGAACAAACTACCTTCTCCTTGGAGTCTAGCGATGCCATCCCTGTATTGCGATCGTTAGTGAGAATCCTGCATCCCGCATGAAAGAAATAAATAATATTTACCTGCAAGCAATACGTGGTGTCATCTGTTGTTGAAAAGCAGAACTACTTACAACAAGTACCTTTGCATGAGATAACTCTCGCTTAAGAAATATTTAAAAAATTATATTTAAGTAATGGTTCCAATTGGAAAACTGTCTGTTTGTATCTAACATTAGTCACAGTAACTAATATGAATCCTGATTCGGTGTCTGTCGCTGTATCGAAAGGACACAGGTGTAAGTTTTGCAGCAAAGAATTTATCTTGAGTAAGAATGGAAGACAACACCAGAAGAATGACTGTGTTAAAAATCCACTACGCAATATGATAAGTTGCGTTCGATGTAGCAAGTCGTTTACGCGGAGAGAGAGCTTAAAAAGACATGACAGAACTTGTAACGTTAAGCCTGCTTACAAGCCAGAGTACAACGATGGATCTACTAGACTAAGGAATAGTGATGTGCATTACGACAATAATTTTCCTTGTCTTGAGAGAGATTATGTTCGTGGCTCTTCCGATCTCGACGAAGAACTTAAATTGAAGGACGAAGATGATTTATGGAAGAATGAAGACAATGGAAGAACCCTTAACGTGAAAAGTGAGAATACATTCCAGCCGAATTCAAGTAGATCTTTCTTACTTTGTAAAAATGATGGACTCCTAAAAAGGAAGCATGAAGACGATAATGGCACTTCGACATCATCGATATCGAATTCATATGGTAATCTGGGTGAAGAGGATGTCTTCTACAGTGATTGTAACAGTGACTCTGAGGCTGTTGACAAAAGCATAGACTGTGATGAAGCACCTAACGCTGACAAGATCGAAGAATGTAACGGTGTCCTGAGACCGAAACGATGGAAACGACGTGTTATAATAAATAAATCTGATAACGCTTATTATGATCACTGGGACGATTGTGATATTAAAAGTATTTATAATAAACAAGCAAGTGAGATGGTGGTAGAAGATATTGATTACACATCGTGGAAAGATCCAAACATATTGGTTGACCGGCTAAGACTTCTACATGGCTCGCTTTGTGCAGGAAACTATTCGTGCATAAAAGAAATATCCTTCATACTCGAAGAACTGAGGAAAGCTGGCTACATACAATAATGGCTTATTTTACTTCTATTTGTATAATCTTAAGAAATAAATTAAATATTAAAAGTAAAAATTTAATGTTTTTATTTCTTGCATTCTGATTTCTAACTAAGACTTAGTTCTCGTAACTTGTGTTACCAAATGTGCTGCCTTTTTTGATTGTGCTTCCAAAATGTGCTTCCTTCTTTTGTTGATGGTGCTTCCAAATGTGCTGCCTTTTTTTGATTGTGCTTCCAAAATGTGCTGCCTTTTTGATGGTGCTTCCAAAATGTGCTTCCTTTTTGTTGATGGTGCTTCCAAAATGTGCTTCCTTTTTGTTGATTGTGCTTCCGATTGTGCGTTGTTTCTATGATTGTGCTTCCTTTTTCGTTGAATGTGCTTCCAAATGTGCTTCCTTTTTGTGGATTGTGCTTCCAAATGTGCTTCCTTTTTGTGATTGTGCTTCCAAATGTGCTTCCTTTTTGTGATTGTGCTTCCGATTGTGCTTCCTTTTCTATGAATGTGCTTCCGATTGTGCTTCCTTTTTGTTGATTGTGCTTCCGATTGTGCGTTGTTTCTATGATTGTGCTTCCTTTTTCGTTGAATGTGCTTCCAAATGTGCTTCCTTTTTGTGGATTGTGCTTCCAAATGTGCTTCCTTTTTGTGATTGTGCTTCCAAATGTGCTTCCTTTTTGTGATTGTGCTTCCGATTGTGCTTCCTTTTCTATGAATGTGCTTCCGATTGTGCTTCCTTTTTGTTGATGGTGTTTACAAATGTGCTGCCTTTTCGTAGTCGGTGCTTCCAAATGTGCTGCCTTTTCGTTGTCGGTGCTGTCAAATGTGCTACCTTTTCGTATTCGGTGCTTCCAAATGTGCTGCCTTTTCGTAGTCGGTGCTTCCAAATGTGCTGCCTTTTCGTTGTCGGTGCTGCCAAATGTGCTGCCTTTTCGTTGTCGGTGCTGCCGAATGTGCTGCCTTTTCTTAGTCGGTGCTTCCAAATGTGCTGCCTTTTCGTAGTCTGTGCTTCCAAATGTGCTGCCTTTTCGTAGTCGGTGCTTCCAAATGTGCTGCCTTTTCGTAGTCTGTGCTTCCAAATGTGCTGCCTTTTCGTAGTCGGTGCTTCCAAATGTGCCGCCTTTTCGTTGTCGGTGCTGCCAAATGTGCTGCCTTTTCGTTGTCGGTGCTTCCAAATGTGCTGCCTTTTCGTAGTCGGTGCTTCCAAATTTGCTGCCTTTTTTGTTGATGGTACTTCTATTTTTTTAATGTTGTTTTGACTCTAGTATTTTAGTAAATTGTTCTTGATTTGACTAGCGTATTATTCAAACCGGTTAATGTATAAAAACGAGTCCTAGACAGCAGGACGCCCAATTTGTTACTGCCATCGACGGTGTACGGATCACCTAGTTTGTTTCTTCTGGTGCATAAGTCGCGTAACTGCCTGTTCTTGAGACTTCGATGGCATCTTTACCGACTTTAACGTCGTACTCGATGGAGGATGTACCATCGACAGATGTAAACATATTGGTTGACCGGCTAAGACTTTTACATGGTTCGCTTTGTGCAGGAAACTATTCGTGCATCAAAGAAATATCCTTCATACTCAAGGAACTGAGGAATGCTGGCTACATACAATAATGGCTTGTTTTACTTGCATTTGTATAATGTAAAGCAATAAAATAAATAATTTAAATTATAAGAATTTAATGTTTTTATTTCTTGTATTCTGATTTCTAACTAAGACTTAGATCTCGTAACTTGTGCTTCCTTTTTGCCTTTTTTTGTTGATGGAGCTTCCAAATGTGCTGCGTTTTCGATGATGGTGCTTCCAAATGTGCTGCCTTTTCGTTGTCGGTGCTTCCAAATGTGCTGCCTTTTCGTTGTCGGTGCTGCCAAATGTGCTGCCTTTTCGTAGTCGGTGCTTCCAAATGTGCTGCCTTTTCGTAGTCGGTGCTGCCTTTTCGTTGGTGGTGCTGTCTTTTCGTTGATGGTGCTTCCTTTTTGTTGATTGCGCGTAGTACAAAATGTAGTGATTGAATATTTACTAGTTTATCACCTCTTGGTGTTACTAAAATATTTTTCAAGGTTACTTGCTCCTTTAGAATGTATAAAAATGTCACGATGGATTAATTGAATATAATTAGCTAACGACGAAGGTCATGTGGTCCTGAAATGACTAGCCTATACGTCTGATAATGACATGACTCGGTCTCATGGACTGAAGACAATTGTTCTTTATGTGCGGTTTTGTACATGAACGGCTTATAGGTTATTCAGATTATTCAAAAATTAGACTTTCATGATAGGCTTATCGTCACTGTATTAATTCTTTGGTTAGGTATATTGACTTATGATTAATAAACTCCGCGAAAGGTAACGGAAAAAAGAATTTAAAATTTATTTAATAATTAGTTACAACTGTCACTGGTCAAGAATCTAACCGTGGACATGGATCCATCGATTCAATTTGTAAATTAATAATTGATTTTTTCGGAGACTATTGGAATTTTTCCCGCATTTCTAACTAAATAATTACATGATTTCAACATGGCGGTCAAATTTCAAGATGGTGGGCACCTCAGCAATACTAAATTATTACTGCACTGTAGCATGTTAGAATAGAATTTGCATGATGGTAAGACAAGTACACACAATATGGTGACCTCCAGCAGACGAAAACATGATGGTGGCAATGACCGCTAGCATGTACTGAACATAAAATGACGGATCCGTGATGGACATCAAGGTCAAAGTCAAAGATCAATGTCGAGGTCAAATTTCAAGGTTAAGGTTAAATTTCAAGGTCAAGGTCAAAGGTCAAGGTCAAGGTCAAGGTCAAAGGTGTGGTGACATCATACCAGCTGATGGTAAATACCTTGTTATTGGTGGAGGTAGGTCAGTCTGAAGGTGGCTTCTGTGGAGGAAGGATCTGTTGATTTTATATTTTTTGCCCTCGCCGGTTTCGAATCAAGGACGGGAATCGATATAAACAGAATTCTATTAAGTTAATTTTTTGATGAATTTTGAACTTTTTTTTCATTAAAATCGTATAATAAATAAAGATTTTCAAGATGGTGTCTAAATTTAAAGATGGCGACCATAACGATAATTGTAACATTAATAGGACCCAATATGGCGGTCTTAACGAAAAGTGTAAGAATGATATGGTACTCAACCAAGATGGCAGGTGTAACGAAATATGCAACATTTATATAATCCAAGATGTCGACCGTAACAATAACTGCAACAGTGGTTTTTAAGATTTTTATTTAATTCGATTATTTAATTTTTTTAATGATTTTTAAAAAATTTTCCCCGATTTTCTAACATAAAAATTGCGGATTTTCAAGATGGCGACCGTAACGAAAATTGTAATGGTGACGACATGATTCGAAGTTGGTGGAAATTACTAGAAATACAAAATGGCAAATGGATTAGCATGGATTAACATATGGATTAGCATAGATTGACATACGGATTAGCATAGATTGGCATACAGGTTAGCATAGATTGGTATACGAATTAGCATAGATTGGCATATGGATTGGCATAGATTGACATGGATTAGCATAGATTGGCATGGATTAGGTTAGGTTAGCATAGATTAGCATATGGATTAGGTTAGGTTAGCATAGATTAGCATATGGATTAGGTTAGGTTAGGTTAGGTTAGCATAGATTAGCATATGGATTAGGTTAGGTTAGGTTAGGTTTGAGTAGGTTAGGTTAGGTTAGGTTAGGTTTAGTTTAGTTTAGTTTAGTTTAGGTTAGGTTAGGTTAGGTTAGGTTAGCATAGATTAGCATATGGATTAGGTTAGGTTAGTTTAGTTTAGTTTAGTATAGTTTAGTTTAGTTTAGGTTAGGTTAGGTTAGGTTAGGTTTGGTTTAGTTTAGTTTAGTTTAGTTTAGGTTAGGTTAGGTTAGGTTAGCATAGATTAGCATATGGATTAGGTTAGGTTAGTTTAGTTTAGTTTAGTTTAGGTTAGGTTAGGTTTGCATAGATTAGCATATGGATTAGGTTAGGTTAGGTTAGTTTAGGTTAGGTTAGGTTAGGTTTGCATAGATTAGCATATGGATTAGGTTAGGTTAGTTTAGTTTAGTTTAGTTTAGTTTAGGTTAGGTTAGGTTAGCATAGATTAGCATATGGATTAGGTTAGGTTAGGTTAGGTTAGGTTAGGTTAAGTTTAGTTTAGTTTAGTTTAGTTTAGTTTAGTTTAGTTTAGTTTAGTTTATTTTATTTTAGTTTAGTTTAGTTTAGGTTAGGTAAGGTTAGGTTAGGTTAGCTTAGATTAGCATATGGATTAGGTTAGGTTAGGTTAGGTTAGTTTAGGTTAGTTTAGGTTAGGTTAGGTTAGGTTAGGTTAGGTTATCATAGATTAGCATATGGATTAGGTTAGGTTAGGTTAGTTTAGGTTAGGTTAGGTTAGTTTAGGTTAGGTTAGGTTAGGTTAGGTTAGGTTAGCATAGATTAGCATATGGATTAGGTTAGGTGAGGTTAGTTTAGTTTAGTTTAGTTTAGGTTAGGTTAGGTTAGGTTAGCATAGATTAGCATATGGATTAGGTTAGGTGAGGTTAGTTTAGGTTAGGTTAGGTTAGGCGTGCGAAGGAAGTACCTACGGGCTCCGACCAACAGCGCTTCTCTGCTGTGAAGTATTAGGAGATCAGAACTTGAGAGGAGGTAGTAATAAAAACTTGCCGGTGCCGTTGCGCGTCGTGGAAGTAGAGCGCGCCAAAACACACGGTTGCCTGGCCGTATGTATCCGGCGTTCATAACACGTGTAGAAGTAGGCTTATATTCGTTACCTCCTGGCTGTTTATTACCGCCTAATACTTTTCATAGCGAGACGTCCTGGCGAGCTGGTCTGTCCGTCGTAACGGGACATTTTTTCGTGCGTACATGGCTGATGAACGTAACGGGATACTTTTTCGTGTGTGCATGGTCGAAGGAAGTGACATAATCCCTAATCCCCCTCCGTCCTCCGGTGTCCTCATACGAACCAAATACATCTACTCCAGGCTGCGGGCGGGGCGGGCAGTTCGCTGTGATTCGGCAGGGCTTCGGCAGGCGCGCGCGCGAAAGCGAATCTGTTGGAGCTCTGTCGGGCCTATATGCGGGCCGGCCCTCAGCCACACATTGCACTCGGCCTCAACAACCGAGGCGCCTTAAACATGCGTGTTGCCTGCCACGCACTACAGGCCATCAGGCCGCTACATCCGCCTACAGTTACCACGGCCTGGCAGCTGTAGGCATAGCTTCCTACATCGGCTTCCTGTTTCCCCTCGGGCCATCGGGCGAGCTCTAACTTTTAATTCCGCGCAGTAGGTTTTTCTACAGTGCGATCGCTGGTTTTACTACTGCTTCCCACTTTGTTACACTCCCTTGGCTGCCGGGGCGCTAATTGCCGCGCCTCTGCAGTCTTATAGGACTAGCACTTAGATGCACGCGGGTCACCGTGGCCTCTCCCACGCAAGTGTGGGAGGTCGCAGACCAAATTTGTACGGAATTACGAAAAGCGTATAGGCCTAACCGCCTGGCACGCAATTAAGACCTCCCTTAAATTCACTCCCAGTTTTCCGGACTCGCAGTCACTTCGGTTGTGCGAGACAGACTTCAGCGTGGAGGAGCTGTTGTCTTTAAAAAAAAAAAAAAAAATTGCCCATTCTCAGTCGCACCTGTGTTTCCGTACCACGTGCGTCTCTGCCTGAGGACAGGAGCTGATAGCAGTTCCCGAAACGTCGCTTGTTTCTGTTTTAGAAAACTGTTGTGTTTGTTTCTTCTTTTCGTTTGGTCGTGTTTTTGTCTCGTTTTGACTGTTGTGCTGAATTTTTTGGGTTCAATATTTTTTGGGCTGTCATCATTTGTGGGGGTTTTTTAGTTTCTCTTTTTGTTTTTTGTTTTTTTGGAAAATTATTGTGTTTGTTTCGTCTTTTCGTTTTGCTGTGTTTTTTGTCTCGTTTCAACTGTTGTGTTGAATTTTTTTGGATTCGGAATTTTTGTGCTGTCATCATTTGTGGGTTTTTTTTTCTTTCTGTTAGTCCATTTTTCTTTGTTTTTTCCTTGTTTGTTGACCATATTCCTGTTGTGGAATATTGTGTGGCGTTAAATCCTGACAACAGCAATTTTTGCTTAATTTGTGTTTTTTGTCATTTGTGTTTTTTTGTAGTTTTCTTCTGCAGACATGCATGTGCTAAGCAATGGCGTATGTCCAAAAGCCTACATCAAGTCATAAGGGATTCCGTTATAATTGGAAGAAAAGTGTTTCGAAAACTTTTAAAGACGCAGAAGTAAGTTGCACAAAAAAGACCACGATGTTCTTTGTATTACGTTTAAACTTTTTTAACTTTCACGCCATCAAAGAAATGAACACTTTTAAATAAAATTAGACACCATTTATTTTGTTTCAATGATAAATATGAAACACCAAAAGAAGTATAGCGTAGAAAAGTTTTTTTTTCTGCTGTTTTACAATTTTAAGTTATGTGATTGGTGTCGTCTTGTGACTTGCGTGCTGTTATTTTCTTGCGTTGAGGGCGCGTTGCTTTGGTGCGTTCCTTGCTTAGTTTATAAACCCAGCCTTATTTTCGTTGGTCTAGTTCAAATAGAGGAAGATTATTACATAAGGGAGGTACGACAGAGGAGAATTCCAAGACGTTAACTTCCCATATATGCAGTTACACACCAAAATGTTTAACATTCATAATTTTTTTTTTTTAATTTTTGTGGGTACAAGTGATCATAAATGAAGTTAAAGGTTGGTTAGGTTGTCAACCACACTTAAGCCGTAAAATAAATTTTTAAACTTCCCAGAAGCTTAAAGTCCGAAATTGCACTAACACATTTTTTTTAGCGTGTTAATGAGGATGTGTGCGGCTTAGGCTTAATTAATGAACAGTTATGAAGAAACGTGAACAAAAATTATCATTAAATATTCTCCTGAGTCAATTGTAACGCGCCTTTAAATATTGTGCAAAAACATAAAATCAGAATCATACATTAAATAAATCAAACAACTACTACTTCTTAAAACATATAAAAAATCTTTTATATAATTCACATTTGCTACGACTTACAACTGGTAACTGGAATATCCACATTTCAGACAACATTTTACACCAGAACACCTTGACTTTCACGTCTTAGCAACATGTTGTCTTCACTGGTTCTTAAGACTACAAAGATAACTTGGGAATCGAAGGATCATTTTCAAGTTATGCATTATTAACTGGGGGAAAATTCGTAGACTGTTTTAACTTACGTCTAGATTTACTTCAGTGAAACTACAGTGGTTATTAAAGGAATGAAAGGACTTATAATAAATGACGATAATAAAAAAGGAAGGAAAACCTAAAAACAAATTTTAGCTATGTTAACGTAAAAAAAGCCTTAATGATGAATTTATTGTAACCTTAGTGTTTAAGATGTTTACAAAATACCTCTTTTTCTTAATGAAAGATATTTATATGATCTTTAACTCAAAAACATGAACAACTAGTAATTATATTTTTAAAATTATCATAACATAGCAAACTAAGCAATTAGATATTTGTGCAACTAAAAGTAGAAGAAATAATATCAATTATTTTTTAAGAAAGAAAAATTTCAATGTGAGTAATGTGAGTGGTATCAATAAAGTGATAAAAATCTATAAAAATTAATTTTTTTGTACTTTAATTCCTCAGATATTTTCTCTCATGCGTATTCTCTGGTCAACTGATTGTTGTATCTAGGATCTTTAAAGATCAAAGAAGAAAGTGTACTCCTGTACCTAGATTATAATGATAATAATGTCCCGGCTAACTCAAAATTGGTTTGATAATTGAATCGTTTATTTCAGAAACCACCTAAGCGACAAAAATTCCAAAAATGTTGTTTTGTTGGTACTGTTCACTTCGGAGGTGAATACATCGTTTAGTGCAGAAATAACATATGTTCCATATCACCGATGCTATTTGGCAGCCTTGAAAATAATCCGTTTATTTCAGAAAGAACCCAAGCGCCGTCGCATAGGTTCTTTCTGCGGTAGATTTCACTCGCGACAGTTGGCGGCTTTGACGACAAGTGTCACGTGTTCCGTGGCTCACTGTTTTGTTTGTAGTTTGTATCGAAGGTTACTGACATTCAAACACTGAGTGGATAATATTATTTTTCGTGCATTTTCGGTGAAAAATAAGGTGTTATTTTGTGGTTTATCATACATTATTATAGTTCTTAAGCCATGTCTGATAGTTCGGATGATGAACCTAATCCCAAGCGTAGGCGTGGAGTTGTGCACGAAGAAAAATACCAACGGAACATTATTCGGAATGCTAGGCTCAAACGATTGCAGTACGTCTCGTACAAAGGAAAAGAAGTTCCCAGCAAAGCCCATAAGAATGATGTAAACTGTAAGTGCCATTTGAATTGTTATTTGAAACTTATGGATGAAATAATACGAGAACAATGGGAAACATTTTACTCTTTGGAAAGTAAAAACACCCAAGACACATACAACCAAGCTTTAATGGAGTTAATGCCTGTGAAACGTAGACACAAAAACCGCAGCCCTAATGAAAATAATGAGCAAGCTCAAGAAAACCCTGACGTGCCTACTGGTGACTTGGCAAACCAAAAATCCCATTCATAAAAGTATAACTTGAAAGTAAATGTTGTTCTTACTCAAGTTTGTAGAGGTGTTTTCTTGAAAGTGTTTCAAATTTCTGACAATAGAGTCAAAAGAATAAATAAATGTTCTGTCCTTCACAAAAGCCCTTTAGATATGAGGGGAAAATCTTGAAGTGGAAACGCACTTCCAGTTAACGTTTGTGTGAGAATACAGCAGCACATTGAAAAATTTGATGTCAAGGAAACCCATTATGGGGGAAAACCTAAAAAATATCTTGACGCTAGGCTTGATTTTGCAAAAATGCATGCAATGTTTATTTTAGACAACCCTGATCTAAAAAATAAAGTAAGTAAAGTATAGTTTCTACAACAAATACTACAAAGAAAACTTTGCCTACTGTTTTGGAAGGTCACAAGTTGATGTGTGTTCAACTTGCGAAAGACTGTCGGCCAATCTGAAAGACAAGGGTTTAAGTGACAATGCTAAAAGAAATGTAGCTGCTGAAAAAATGGTACACTCAAGGCGAGCAGAGAAGTTTTACAAAGCTATGGATGAGGCAAGCAAAAACAAAGATGACGACACGGTCGCACTAGCCTTCGACTATATGCAAAACTTACCCTTGCTACACATACCTGTACAGGAGGTTTTTTATATGAGGCAGCTCTGGGTAAATGTGATTTCGTTACACGATTTGAAAACTAATGCTTCCAAACTGTATGTCTATCATGAGGGCGAAGCAAACAAAGGCCCAGACGAAGTATCTTCAATGCTACTGAACTATTTCAGTGACATTCCACTTAATGTGAAGCATCTCATACTGTTTTGTAATGGCCCATCAGGCCAAAATAAGAAATCATACAATTGTGTGTTTTTTTACTAAACCTCTGTGACTCATGGCGGTTTGAAACAATAACTCACAACTTCCCTGTACGTGGCCACTCATTTTTCCCATGTGAAAGAGATTTTGGAAGCATAAAGCGTCTCTTGAGAAAGACGGACAGGATTTATACTCCTGATGAATATGCAGAGCTCATGCTAAAACCTAGTAAGTGTGGCCGATTTACTGTATATCACCTCACATCAGACGATGTTCTCAGTTTCAAAAAGTGGTGGCCCAAATCATATAAGAAAATGACAAATTCGGACGAAACTTCAGGCAGGAACGTACCCAAAGAAAATAAGCAGCCATTCAAAGTGTCCAAGTACAAGCAGTTTCTCTACAACAAGGATACTCCGGGAAAATTGGTCGCAAGCGAATACATTGGAGGAATAGCAACGTCTACCTACACATTGCTAAAAACTGCCAACCCTCCGGAACTACCAACAGAGAAAGCTTATCCTTTGGGAAGGTATGTTTACTTTTATTTTACCAAGGTCATTTTAAACGTTTATATTTTTACTGTTAGCTAAACATTTTTGTAGGACATACTTAACAAATTTTAAAATTTATCGGGTTTTGCACAGTGAGATTTTTGTTTTTAGGTCCCAATCAACCAAAAAAAGATTGATGATATTAAAAAGTTGATGGAGTACACTGTTGGATATGAAGCCTTCTACAACACCATCATCCAATGGCCAACAACTGACCACGAGTTGCCAGAAGACATGCCAGAAGCTGAATAGACCATGTGTACGAGTATTTTCCGTTTAATGCCTAATAAAAAACACTCTTGTTTATACTTAAGTGTGTCTGTTACTTACCTTTGATACCAAAACAGGTAAAAATTAATCGTTTGACTTAATTTCAATATTAATTTTTAAAAAATCACTTTGGATTACACTAATTTATTGCAGAAACCACCTAAGTGAAAAATTTTCAAAAATTTATAACTCAAAAACTTGAAGGAAAAAAAATTTAACAAAATAGATTATTCCAATAGCATGTTCTTGATTTGATAAAAAAAATATTTGGAGGAGACTAGACCTATACTTAAGCTGCAAAACAGTTTTTTTTAGTTTTCCGAAAGTTGAAAAAAGCGCACTTAGGTGGTTTCTGAAATAAACGATTCAATTACACATACATAAATACACGAATTGGTTGGGTTCGAAATTACTGCTCAGATTTCATAAAAACGTTGCTCTAAATGATTCCTGGTGAAATAAAGTCTCTCAAGAACAACGACTGGCTTTTACTGCTTTTTATTATCCTTTACTGAAAATTCGCATCAGCACAAAAGCCGCCACCTTCCGACTACAACTCTCAGGGTCGCAACTAGGTGTTAGGGGGGGGGGGGGCATGCGGGGCATACACCCCGGGCGCAAAACTGTGGGGGCGCCGAAATCGCTTGCATTGTAATTCCTACTACAAATGGTAAATGATAAAAAGTTTTTTAACTTGCATGCCAGGAATGTCTAATCTGATTTACAGTATAACGTCTCAACATATTTATTTTAAAATACTCTGAGAAAAAAGTTAAGTTCATCATTAACATAAAAAATTGTAAACGGAGAAGTTAGAAAGTTTTAATGCGTCCTCTATACGAATACAGTACAATGTTGTCAGAGAGGGTGGTACCACTGGCTGTGAGGAAGAGCATCCTCTATTTGCTATGATGATATCATCAAAATCTTTGTTGCAAAAAGGTTTTGCAAGATGAATTTGAATCTTTAAAAAACATTTATGACGACAATTTAATGAACAAGTCTAGTGATTATACGGACTAATTTGTGAACATAGTGGGTTCATGCATGGAAGTTACAGTAGCACAGAAACTGTTACATGTAAGTATAAAAATGCTTAAATAGCACCATTTTTCCGTGGGAGGGCACCCGGACCCTCCGCTTTATTGGTGTGGTATGTGCAAAAAAAGAGGGGGGGGGGCAATAGTATATGAATGGGGCTACTGGGACAGGATTCAGGTTGTGGAGCCTGTGGAGCCGACCGCCATCTTGGATTGTGACGTCACGGCGGCCATTTTTGACTCAAAATTCCTCAAAATTGACTCAAAATGACTCAAAATTTCCCGTTTTCGAGGAAAAATTTCCCGTTTTCGAGGGAAAAATTCCCGTTTCGAGGAAAAATTAGGATTTCGAAAAGCCACAAATGTCTTTTACCTTAGAAAGAACACAAATTCCTGATATAGGCTTAAGCATCCTTAACTACAGCCTCCGATAAGCCTCTTTTAGGATTATGACGTCACCGTTGCAATTTTCGGTACGCCCGCCATCTTGAAAATCCGCAATTTTTATGTTAGAAAATCGGGAAAATTTTTAAAAATCATTAAAAAAATTATTTGATCGAATTAAATAAAAATCTAAAAAACCACTGTTGCAGTTATCGTTACGGTCGCCATCTTGGATTATATAAATTTTACATATTTTGTTACACCCGCCATCTTGGTTGAGTACCATGTCATTCTTACACTTTATTTTACGACCACCATATTGGATCCTATTAATGTTGCAATTATCCTTATAGTCGCCATCTTAAAATTTAGACGCCATCTTGAAAATCCGTAATTTTAATGCTAGAGATTCGGGAAAAAATTTAAAAATCATTAAAAAATTAACTAATCGAATTAAATAATAAAAAATCCTTAAAACCACCGTTGCACTTTTTCGTGACGGCCGCCATCTTGAAATCACCCGCTGGAGGTCACCATCTTGTTTTCGTCCACTAGAGTGTGCTGATACCATGTTAGTATAAGTATCTAGTCACCATAGCTTTGTCCTCAATTGTTGACATTGAACTTTGACCTTGACCTTGAATTTTGACCTTGACCTTGAAATTTGACCTTGACCTTGAAATTTGACCTTGACCTTGAACTTTGACCTTGACCTTGAAATTTGACCTTGACCTTGAAATTTGACCTTGAACTTGAAATTTGCCCTTGACCTTGAAATTTGACCTTGTCCTTGAAATTTGACTTTGTCCTTGAAATTTGACTTTGTCCTCGTCGTCCATCATGGATCCGTCATTTTATGTTTAGTACATGCTACCAGGAGCTACCGCCTGCTAGTGGTCATTGCCACCATCTTGTTTTCGTCTGATGGAGGACGCCATCTTGTGTGTACTCATCTTACCATCATGATAGTTTTATTCTAACCCGATACAGTGCAGTAATCATTTATTACTGAGGTGCCCACCATCTTGGAAATTCGTAATAACTAACACATAAATTCGGAAAAAATTCCAAAAGTCTCCGAAAAAATCACTCATTAATTTACAAATTGAATCGATGGATTCGTGTCCACGGTTCGATTCTTGACCAGTGACAGTTGTAACTAATTATTAAATAAATTTTAGATTCTGTTTACCATTACCTTTCGCGGAGTTTATTGTCCATTCACTCCTAAATTCACCTAAAAAATCACCCATTCAAGTAATGATTGATTCGATACTTGGTTCGATCTATGGTCGAAGCTAAAAATAAATTTAAATACCAGATAAGTGTAAGGCTCGAGAAATAAAACACTGCAAGTTCTTTTACAAACATAATATTTATTACATCATTTCTATTCTACTACAGGATCACTTGCGAAAGCCAGCAATCTTATAAACATTTAACCCTGCATAGGCATGAAATGACTAATTCTTAACTCCAATCGGTTTATACTAGACAGAGACCAACCAGAACCTTTACTAACATAGTTCTCCTCTTCTTGACAGAGTTTCTGGATACCGTTTTTAACAGTTTGCTTCACATCGTCAGAACTGTAAATTACTGCAGCCGATGTCTTGAATGCACATTTCTTCAATTTGTCATCTAACGGATATGGCTTTCCATGTATACAGTCCAGCCACAAGTTATTTTTTAATGGTCCGTTAGTTGCTACATCATCAGTAAGCTGATTGATTATGTCCTGTCTGATATCATCGAGAAAAGTACAAATGTCCTTCGACTCACCGAACGTATTTAAATAATAGTAGTCTTTCAACGTTCCACGAAATGCTGACTGCGCCAAGTAGAAGCCATTATCATTCACCTGTAGAGCACCGACCACAGTCTTAGGTTTAGTTCCATGTCCAGATACCATAGCAATCGGTTGCTGCTCATCTGTTTTTTTGCCTGTACGCTCACGAGCCTTCAACCTAAACCGAGGAGTTGAAATTTCTGCAGGTAGTTCTGCAGTAGGCGCACGGACTTCACCTTTAAATTTTTTCACATGTCGTCGCAAATTATCAATTCGAGTAAACCATTCATGACACTCATCACAGCGAAACTTCATGCGAGAAGGATTCTTCATGCATTTGCTCCGTTCATGTCTTCGTGCATCATGGGAAAATGCGAACGACGTATCACAGTAGCTGCAAGGATACCGTGGTGATGAAGACGAACCTTTCAGACCTGATCCAGATGTCGATGTTACTACGATTTTACCATCTCCAGGCATACTCTTATGAACATCAATGCATCGTTGTTGCACCGAAACCTTTACTTTCTGCCGCACAGCAGGACCTTTGCATGCCTTCATGTGCGTTTTCATATTATCTTTTCTAGCAAACTGCTTATGACATTTCTCACAACCAATCATTTTACGATAAAGGTTCTTAGCACATTCGCTCTTCTCGTGTCGTCGAGCATTGCTGTTGTTTGAGAAAATCTTGTCGCAGTAACAGCACCGATGTTCGTTAGTTGTCAAATCAGCATCCATTGAAGTCTCCATCGAGGTCGAATCGTCGTTCGTCGTGGTTTCCTGCACAGCCAGATCTGTAGTCATTAAGCTCTCTTCTGCTGGTGGTACCACGACTGATGAGGTCTCCTCCAATGTTGTCGTTCTCGTTGCCAACGGGATCTGCACCTTCTTCGTCGTCGCTGACGTCAAGGTTCCCGTAGACGATGGTACAACGTCCATCATGTTCGTCGTTAAAGTCGGTAAAGATGCCATCAAGTTCGCAAGATCAAGTAATTACGCGACTTATGCACCAGATGAATCAAATTAGGTGATCCTTGCAACGTCGTCGTCAGTAACAAACTGAGCGGCCAGATGTCTAGGACTCGCTTATATACAAGCACCGGATGGAATAATACGCAAGTCAAATCAAGATAAAATTCTGGCTTGTACTAGAACTATATCTTTGCTCAACAATGAGAAGTTCACAAGCTAGCAGAATCTGTTTATGTATTTTTGGTATTTTTTTGTCATTTTAATTTTTTATTAATTTATTTGTTATTTATTAAATATTTTTTTCCTGTAATTTTATGATATCAAAGAATATGTGTGTCGTTTTTCTCGGTGTGCTCCTGATTATTCTTGACAATATTTTGGTGGTTTTCTCCGTGTGCTCCTGATTATTCTTGCCAATTTTATGATGGTTTTCTCCGTGTGCTCCTGATTATTCTTATCAATATTTTGATGGTTAATCCGTGTGCTTGCGATCAATCTTGCGGTTTAGGACAAAGGTCAAGGTCACATCCATCCATTATGTCCGTCGTGACGTTGCATTCCAATATGGCTGACCGTGAGAAATCTGAGAAGCACTAGCAAGAAGGATGAACTTCCTTTTCCTTGGAGACTATCGAAGCCATCCTTCTTATGCGATCGATAGTGAGCATCCCGCATTCCGCATAAAGGAAATATTATTTACCTGCAAGCAACACGTGACGTCATCTGATGTTGAAAAGCAGAACTACTTGCACCAAGTACCTTTGCATGAGATAAATTAACTCTCACCACTGAATATTGCTATTGTAGTCAGTTAGAGACATGACGTTTCGTAGCCACGCGGCCAATTAGTCATGCAATCTCGTGACCATGCGTTCTGGAAGCTTCGTAGTCCTATAGCCTCGCGATCACGTAACCTTTAAGACTTGCAATCGCATAGTCTCGTAACCTCATGGCTTGTATTCTCGTAGTAATGATGCAATGGTGCCTTGTAGACTTGATGCTACGTAATCAAGTAGCCTTGTAATTCTTATAACATAATGCTGTTGGAGCAGATGGATCAAAAGAGAAAATTCCGACGAAGACAGATGCGTCAATTGGAGCCTTGTAGATGAGTAGCTTCGTAGTCAAGTACTCATGCAGACTTGTAGTCCTGTACCCTCGCGGTCACTTAAACTTGAGTTCTAGAAGCTTCGTAGCTCTGTAGCCTCGCAGGCATGTATAACTTGTAACCAGCTAGATCCTTTTAGACTTGTAGTCTTGCGGCTCATAGTCTCTTAGACTCGTAGCATTCTAGCCAAATATATTTGGCGCTGATGAGACAAAAAGCAGTTGGAGCATATGACTTTAGAAGCCAATGACTTTTGGAGCCAAAATACTGTCGGAGCCAATGAATATTGAAGCCAATGACTATTGGAGTCAATGTCTATTGGAGCCAATGACTATTGGAGCCAATGACTATTGGAGCCAATGACTATTGGAGCCAATGACTATTGGAGCCAATGAATATTGGAGCCAATAAATATTGGAGCCAATGAATATTGGAGTCAATGAATATTGGAGTCAATGAATATTGGAGTTAATGAATATTGGAGCCAATGAAAATTGGAGCCAATGAATATTGGAGCCAATAAATATTGGAGACAATGAATATTGGAGCCAATGAAAATTGGAGCCAATGAATATTGGAGCCAATGAATATTGGAGCCAATGAATATTGGAGCCAATGAATATTGGAGCCAATAAATATTGGAGCCAATGAATATTGGAGTTAATGAATATTGGAGCCAATGAAAATTGGAGTCAATGAATATTGGAGCCAATAAATATTGGAGTCAATGAATATTGGAGACAATGAATATTGGAGTCAATGAATATTGGAGTTAATGAATATTGGAGCCAATGAAAATTGGAGCCAATGAATATTGGAGTCAATGAATAATGGAGCCAATGAATATTGGTGCCAACGAATATTGGAGCCAAAAGACTGTTGATGCCAATTACTTATAGAACTACTAACTGGTGGATTCATAGACTGATGGAGACATTATATCCTAGCTTAACACTGACGATCGCATCCTATCGAGTTTAATGTAAGTGAGAATGTACCTCCTTTTCGTTAAATGAGCTTTCGTTTTGTAGAATGTGCTTCCTTTTTATTGACGGCGCGTCCAAAATGTGCTGCCTTTTTGATGGTGCTTCTATTTTTAATGATGATTTGACTCTAGTATTATAGTAAATTGATCTTGATTTGACTTGCGTATTATTCCATCCGGTGCTTGTATATAAGCGAGTCCTAGACATCTGGTCGCTCAGTTTGTTACTGACGACGACGTTGCAAGGATCACCTAATTTGATTCATCTGGTGCATAAGTCGCGTAATTACTTGATCTTGCGAACTTGATGGCATCTTTACCGACTTTAACGACGAACATGATGGACGTTGTACCATCGTCTACGGGAACCTTGACGTCAGCGACGACGAAGAAGGTGCAGATCCCGTTGGCAACGAGAACGACAACATTGGAGGAGACCTCATCAGTCGTGGTACCACCAGCAGAAGAGAGCTTAATGACTACAGAGCTGGCTGTGCAGAAAACCACGACGAACGACGATTCGACCTCGATGGAGACTTTAATGGATGCTGATTTGACAACTAACGAACATCGGTGCTGTTACTGCGACAAGATTTTCTCAAACAACAGCAATGCTCGACGACACGAGAAGAGCGAATGTGCTAAGAACCTTTATCGTAAAATGATTGGTTGTGAGAAATGTCATAAGCAGTTTGCTAGAAAAGATAATATGAAAACGCACATGAAGGCATGCAAAGGTTCTGCTGTGCGGCAGAAAGTAAAGGTTTCGGTGCGACAACGATGCATTGATGTTCATAAGAGTATGCCTGGAGATGGTAAAATTGTAGTAACATCGACATCTGGATCAGGTCTGAAAGGTTCGTCTTCATCACCACGGTATCCTTGCAGCTACTGTGATACGTCGTTCGCATTTTCCCATGATGCACGAAGACATGAACGGAGCAAATGCATGAAGAATCCTTCTCGCATGAAGTTTCGCTGTGATGAGTGTCATGAATGGTTTACTCGAATTGATAATTTGCGACGACATGTGAAAAAATTTAAAGGTGAAGTCCGTGCGCCTACTGCAGAACTACCTGCAGAAATTTCAACTCCTCGGTTTAGGTTGAAGGCTCGTGAGCGTACAGGCAAAAAAACAGATGAGCAGCAACCGATTGCTATGGTATCTGGACATGGAACTAAACCTAAGACTGTGGTCGGTGCTCTACATGTGAATGATAATGGCTTCTACTTGGCGCAGTCAGCATTTCGTGGAACGTTGAAAGACTACTATTATTTAAATACGTTCGGTGAGTCGAAGGACATTTGTACTTTTCTCGATGATATCAGACAGGACATAATCAATCAGCTTACTGATGATGTAGCAACTAACGTACCATTAAATTATAACTTGTGGCTGGACTGTATACATGGAAAGCCATATCCGTTAGATGACAAATTGAAGAAATGTGCATTCAAGACATCGGCTGCAGTAATTTACAGTTCTGGCGATGTGAAGCAAACTGTTAAAAACGGTATCCAGAAACTCTGTCAAGAAGAGGAGAACTATGTTAGTAAAGGTTCTGGTTGGTCTCTGTCTAGTATAAACCGATTGGAGTTAAGAATTAGTCATTTCATGCCTATGCAGGGTTAAATGTTTATAAGATTGCTGGCTTTCGCAAGTGATCCTGTAGTAGAATAGAAATGATGTAATAAATATTATGTTTGTAAAAGAACTTGCAGTGTTTTATTTCTCGAGCCTTACACTTATCTGGTATTTAAATTTATTTTTAGCTTCGACCATAGATCGAACCAAGTATCGAATCAATCATTACTTGAATGGGTGATTTTTTAGGTGAATTTAGGAGTGAATGGACAATAAACTCCGCGAAAGGTAATGGTAAACAGAATCTAAAATTTATTTAATAATTAGTTACAACTGTCACTGGTCAAGAATCGAACCGTGGACACGAATCCATCGATTCAATTTGTAAATTAATGAGTGATTTTTTCGGAGACTTTTGGAATTTTTTCCGAATTTATGTGTTAGTTATTACGAATTTCCAAGATGGTGGGCACCTCAGTAATAAATGATTACTGCACTGTATCGGGTTAGAATAAAACTATCATGATGGTAAGATGAGTACACACAAGATGGCGTCCCCTATCAGACGAAAACAAGATGGTGGCAATGACCACTAGCAGGCGGTAGCTCCTGGTAGCATGTACTAAACATAAAATGACGGATCCATGATGGACGACGAGGACAAAGTCAAATTTCAAGGACAAAGTCAAATTTCAAGGACAAGGTCAAATTTCAAGGTCAAGGGCAAATTTCAAGTTCAAGGTCAAATTTCAAGGTCAAGGTCAAAGTTTAAGGTCAAGGTCAAATTTCAAGGTCAAGGTTCAAGGTCAAGGTCAAATTTCAAGGTCAATGTCAAAGGCCAAGGTCAAAGTTCAATGTCAACAGTTGAGGACAAAGGTATGGTGACTAGATACTTATACTAACATGGTATCAGCACACTCTAGTGGACGAAAACAAGATGATGACCTCCAGTGGGTGATTTCAAGATGGCGGCCGTCACGAAAAAGTGCAACGGTGGTTTTAAGGATTTTTTATTATTTAATTCGATTAGTTAATTTTTTAATGATTTTTAAATTTTTTCCCGAATCTCTAGCATTAAAATTACGGATTTTCAAGATGGCGTCTAAATTTTAAGATGGCGACCATAACGATAATTGCAACATTAATAGGATCCAATATGGTGGTGGTAACATAAAGTGTAAGAATGACATGGTACTCAACCAAGATGGCGGGTGTAACGAAATATGTAAAATTTATATAATCCAAGATGGCGACCGTAACGATAACTGCAACAGTGGTTTTTAAGATTTTTATTTAATTCGATCAAATAATTTTTTTAATGATTTTTAAAAATTTTCCCGATTTTCTAACATAAAAATTGCGGATTTTCAAGATGGCGGGCGTAACTAAAATTGCAACGGTGACGTCATAATCCTAAAAGAGGCTTATCGGAGGCTGTAGTTAAGGATGCTTAAGCCTATATCAGGAATTTGTGTTCTTTCTAAGGCAAAAGACATTTGTGGCTTTTCGAAATCCTAATTTTTCCTCGAAACGGGAATTTTTCCCTCGAAAACGGGAAATTTTTCCTCGAAAACGGGAAATTTTGAGTCATTTTGAGTCAATTTTGAGGAATTTTGAATCAAAAATGGCCGCCGTGGCGTCACAATCCAAGATGGCGGTCGGCTCCACAGGCTCCACAACCTGAATCCTGTCCCAGTAGCCCCATTCATATACTACTGGGGGCGCATGAATCCATTCATGCCCCGGGTGCCAGGGACTCTAGTTGCGGCCCTGACAACTCGTTCCACCACACACACAGCAAAAACAAAAACAAAAGTTCGTTGCTTCCAGAAAGAAATTTTTCTATAAAATGGTACTGAAATATCCGATGGAAAGATTATTTATTGCTGCTAATAAATCCCATGATGACCCACGAACTCTTGGTACAAAACCATAAACTTGCATACTTGGACGAAGACGGAACGACTCACTTTTGCCTCGTCATGAGCTTAACACCTTCGACTGCAGTCAACGAATTCAGAATTAAATGTCGGTGTCGCCCGGACCACAGTCGCGAAATTTTTATTTTCTATTACGTATTTCTATTACTATTTATTATTCCATTACGTAATTATTACTTTTTGAGCCATAGCCCGACCGCATCCATTCGGCCCCACGATCATACCATGGCTAACTAGAAACTACCGACCTGACTACCTCCGTCCACGAAGGAGGTTGATGATCACGTTTCACCCACAGCCAATCACATACAAGCTTATGACCTAATTTCAAAAATCAGCCAATTAAAACAAAAATTACAAGACATGAAACCCTCTGCATACAAATAACTAGAGTACTTTCCCTTTTCTGACTCTTTCCAATACTGGTGTTACGTTTGACCTTGAGTTCCCACGCTCGGCGGACAACTACGGTTTCTGTCTCTGTCTCTCTCTCTCTCTCTCTCTCTCTTGCACTTCAGGGCACACCTGCCTCTCTCTTTCTATCTCTAACACTGATGAAATTTTACCGGTATATTGCATCATGCTTTCAAACAAAGGATAACCACTAAACAAGTAAAACATGACTACACTGGAACACTTGACCAAATAGGTAATAACGATTTTTAGCCGCTTTTAAAATTTAAATTATGTAAATTAACAGACATACCTATAAACATGAACTAATGAAATAAATCCCTTCCGGCACATCCTACAGTCGTAGGTCTATTTCGAAGTACTTTTTTTTAATACAGGCTGTCCCAAAAGTAATGTACCCATTTTAAACTCAAATAAACCGGGAACCATAGTAGTTATAATTGTTTTGTTTGTTGCAGATTGTTGCTGTGATATTGGAGATTTATCATGAATAGGTGGAGCCCGAAAGAACGTGCGTCCATAGTTGAACTTTACTTCACGCATGAGAATAGTGTTGTGCAAGCCCTGCGGGCGTACAAACGAACATTCAATGTTCGCACCGCACCATCAAAATACGTCATAATAAGATGCAGGCAACATTTCCGAGATAATGGAAATGTTGCTGATAGACCCAGAAGTGGACGTCCAAGATCGGTGCGAAACGCAGCCAATATTGACAATGCCCGCTCATCAGTGACAAACAGTCCCAAGAAATCGCTGCGTCGTTGTTCTCAAGAACTTGGCATTTCGAAATCTTCGTTACACAGAATCTTAACTGCTGACTTACACACATATCCAAACAAAAATCAAATTGTTCAACGATTATTGCCTACCGACCTGCCCAGTAGACTGCAGTTTGCGAATGAATTTCTTCAACTGGCAGAAGAACCCAATTTCCAAACGAAACTTCTCATGAGTGACGAAGCCCATTTTAATCCGGCAGAATTGAGGTATGGGTTGGAAAAGTGGTCTATAGTTCTGTTTTTAGTCTTAAATAAAAGATTATTATGTGTTGTAACAGGAAATGCTGGGTGACATCGGCTATATGTTGAGCATTTTAAGATATTCAAGATGGCAGCCAATATGATGTTATATTTTCAAAAATTGCAATACAAACATATTATGGTAATTTTTGGAAACAAAATACATATTTTCAAGAGTGCTGAATCAAAATATGTGTTTAGATATCGTGTAAAATTTTATTTAATTACATATTTAATATGTATACCGGATTTTTTTTTTAATTTATGTCTAATGAAATGTATACTAATATTATAAAGCTGAAGAGTTTGTTTGTTTTTTTGTTTGTTTGTTTGTTTGAACGCGCTAATCTCAGGAACCACTGGTCCGATTTGAAAAATTATTTCAGTGTTGGATAGTACATTTATCGAGGAAGTCTAAGTAATGGATCAAGAAGATGCGTTACATTATCCACAAGAATTTTTAAATTCTTTAAATCCGATTGGCCTTCCCTCACATTCACTCAAATTAAAAACTGGCTGTCCAATTGTCCTGCTAAGGAATCTTAAACCACCAAATTTATGCAACGGAACCAGACTCCAAGTAAAATTCCTTCGCGATAATGTGATTGGTGCTACAGTATTGACTGGTCCAGCAGTAGGGCAAACAGTGCTGATAACTCGCATACCTATGATACCAACGGATTTGCCTTTTCACTTTAAGCGAATTCAATTTCCGGTGAAGGTATTGTTTGCGGTAACAATTAATAAGGCCCAGGGACAAACATTTAAGTACGTAGGAATAGATTTACGCCAAGAGTGTTTTTCGCACGGGCAACTATATGTTGCTCTGTCGAGATCTGGTTCGGGAGAAAATCAATTTCTACTTCTGCCGGAAGACAAAACTAAAAATATAGTTTACGCAGAAGTACTTTAATATACCATTGGTTATGAGTGTTTTGAGAATAACCTAAAACTGTGCATCTAGCTACCATATTATCTCAGAAAGTCACAATACCCCCCAAAAAAGTCCACGCGGACAAAGTCGCGGGCACTGCTAGTATTATTATAAAATGTAACTCTTCCAGTTGCTGTGGCATGAACATTGTGTTTTTGTGGATCATGCTCTATGGAAGGAATTGTCTAATACTTTTTTATTGTTGCAAATGTAATGTGAAGTAATATAGAGAAGAAAATGGCAGAAAAATGCCTTTTTGACTGAAAATTTAATTGTGAAAACTACAATGAAAGACTTATTGAAAGTGGTGATAAAAGAATTCAGACTATTATAAAATGCAGTAAAATATACAACGATGATCTCTACAGTGTGTTAGAAGAAAAATAGTTATAACATGTGAATTGACTGTGAAGTGCCACAAGTGTTGTGTATCAATATACTGTTCAGTGACACAGTTGGAACTACATCGCAATAGGAAGCGCCAAGAAGAAGTGTCCTTGAGATCTCCAAAAAGAACAAGGAAAAATGAAAACACTCTATTCTCATTTAAAGAACATTGCATTTTTTGCGCTGAAGTCTCGAAGGATGAAAAAAATCCATCACGTTGGAGACCAGCCTATATCTGTAAAGAGGCTAATGTGGGTGGATTTAAAATGTCATTCGAAGATTCTATTCTTCAAGTGTGTGAAATACGAAAATATGACTGGGCGTATAGTGTACGCATACGTGTTTTGGGATCACTGAGTGACCTTCATGCTGCAGATGCAAGATATCATGTTAACTGTAGATCAAACTTTATGTCACCAAAATCTATTAAATTGGCTACAAGGACAGAAAACAGTGCAGGTGAAAATGATGCGACATTAGATTTTGTCATCAATGAAGTGACTAGTAACAGATCAACAATGTGGACATCTGTAGAACTGTATGAAATATACTAGCAAATGGAGGGAGTGAACTCTCAAGAAAACATCTAACCAAAGCAATATCAGCGAAAGTTGGAAGTGATATTCTTGTCCTCAGTTCTCCGGGTGTTGCCAACATTATTATTTTTAAAAGTACAGCAAGACAAGTTCTAAAATTTGTGGACTGCGAAGAAGATGATATGTATTGAAAATGCCATTTCAATGGTAAGCAAAACAATAACAACAAATACAATCACTTCCAAAAAAATCACAAATTACAGAAGTACCATCAATATAGACATTGCTTCAGAGCAAGTCAGTAATACTCTAATGAAGTTGCTATGTAGTATTTCTGAAAAACTGAACAATTCACTGCCTGCAGTTTTGTTTGGTAATATTGTTACAAGTACAAAAATAAAACTTCCCAACTAATCTGCAAATAGCCTTAGGCATAGTCCTTCGTGACACGAAGTCTCTTATACAGCTGATGCACGAGTTTGGAATCACATGTTCTTATGATGAAGTGTTGAGGTTCAAGAAATCAGCAGCCACAGCAGTTGTAGAAGATGCCAAGAAGTCTGGACTTTTTGATGCAGTAGATGGCATGGATGCAAGTTGTCGCAGATAATTTTGATGCTGAAATTTCATCACAAAATGGTAAAAGTACCACTCACTCACTCACAGTACTTCTAGCCCAAGAAGAATCAGCAAAATCTTATAATAAGAATCCTACAGAGACTTTTAAGCGCATATCGAAAACTGATATGGTAAAAAAATGTAAAGTACGATGTTCCAATTTACCGATTTAATGGCCCAAAAAAAAAATTCCTCAGAAGGAAGCACAGACATCAGTGTTACCTTTAAAACTTCTTTGTCACAAGACAATAGCCAGTGTAAGAGTTGGAGCACTTGATTTTCAGTTTATGAAAGAGGTAACTACTAACCCAGTGTGTCCTGAATTCAATGGATACAACACATATTTATGCCGGAAACAAGGTCACAAAGTTAAAAATAGAACTAGACGAGTATATCTCCCCCTTATTGACATGATACCTTCCGATCCGGATACCATCTTCACTGCTTTGAATCGATGCCAAGAGCTTGTGCATCAAACTGGTCAGAAGTTTGTTGTTTGTACATTTGACTTACAGCTGTATCGTGTTGCGGTACATATAAAGTGGGCATTACCAGAACATTTTCAGAATGTAATTCTTCGACTTGGTGGTATGCACACTTTGATGTCCTTTTGTGGCTCAATAGGTACTTTGATGGAAGGAAGTGGGCTTGTACAAATTTTAAGTGATGTTTTCGCTGGTGTACCAAAAATGATGTTGGGGAAAAAGTTCCCACAGAATGTCCGAGCTCTTCGCCTACTAGCTGAAGAGATTTTAAGACATGCAGTTATAGAGAATAATGTCACCAGCAAAAATCAGCTCTTAAATGTTCTCAGTGAACTGGCATCAAAAAGCAGAACGAGTAAACTATGGGTTTATATCCTTATCAAACCAGTGTTCATTATGATGAAGTTTGTAAGAGCTGAAAGAGAAGGAGAGTGGATGTTGCATCTTGAAGTATTAAGAGAAATGCTACATTTTTTTCTTCTGGTCATGTACACTATGCAAGGTATGCCACATATTACCTTCGGTCAATGATTGCACTGCCTGTAGAAGTTCGTCAATACTTTATGGAAGGCCAGCATGTAATGAGACACAACCCGGGTGTATGGAACGGTATTTGGAGTGACATGTATTTAGAGACTACTTTTATGAAGTATGGGCATAGTAAAGGAGGAATCATTGGGATTTCCTTAAAGCCAGAAACTCTAAAAACTTGGGCTTTAAGTCTACATATATCATGTCAGTTAGAAAATTCATTGTTTGATATGGCTGAAGGAACTAAGGATGTAATTCAAGTGTCGCACAAAGAGGAAGGAAAGAGCAGAGTGTTGAGTGATAAAACAGATCGAGAAGGTATTCGACAGAAACTAGAGTTGTGCATCAATCCTCTTAATGCAACACAACATGCGGATGGACTGTTAAATATAGTGAGTGGAAAAGTTGCTTGAGCAGAGGTGAATGTAGATTATTCTCTAGAAATTGAACTTGCACATATGAAAGAGTTCAAAAAAGGTTTACCTGAAAATTTTCACAAGACAATTGCAAAGAAAGTGGTTTCAGGCTGATAAAAAAAATGTTTTGTGAAAAATTCAAAAGGCATACCAGATCCTAACGTTATCTATTCAAGGATTATTTGAATACATGCAAGTTCTCGTGAATTAGATATTGGCAAAACACTTGATCATGAGCTTTCACATGTTCCAACATCAATGTTTACCGAGGAAGGAGAAATGCGAATAGGTAAAGCAAAATCAATGCTTAAAAAAGTGCTAGAAGTAAGTGTGCCTACTAGAACGATACCCAAACGGGATATAATCATTATAGATGGAATGGCTCTTTTGTGAACTGTTCACTGGCTAAACCAAAAGGACAGTCACAATACTTATCTGAAATCTCAAGCATCTACTTAAATTAAAGTTGGATAGAAGTGAGGTGTACCTAATATTCTATCGGTACTATGACTACAGTATAAAATCCGCAAATAGGGGGACAAGATCTTCATCTGCTAGTCGAGTGTATAAACTCACAGAAAATACACCACTTCCAACCCAAAAAGATGTTCTAACAGTTACTGAAAACAAAAAGCAATTGGTTGAACTAATTTGTGAATATCTCTGTAAAGACAGATCATTTCACAAAGATGTGATAAACAAACTTGTCATAACTGGCTTGGACAAAACACCTTATCAAATATCTCCTGGTGGTGTCATCCAGAATCGAGAGGATTTGTACACAACACACGAAGAAGCTGACACAATTATCATTCAGCAAATGATAGTAGTTTCAAGAGAGAACCCTAAATTCATATCCATTGTATCAGATGACACTGATGTATTTGTTCTTCTATTGCATTACTATCAACAGTACAATGTCTCCGCTTGCGTGTTAATGGAATCACCAGTACAAGAAAGGACTGTTGTGGATATTGGAGAAACAGTAAAAAAAATTCTTCAATCATTTCAGAACTTTTAGCTGCTCATGCACTTTCGGGATGTGACACTGTGGCGTACTACTTTGGGATAGGTAAAGGCAGAGTTGTAAAGGTACTTCGATCAGGGTTATCGCTCTCCTTGCTTGGAGATGAGAGAGCAGAAATGAATGATGTTACAGATCAGGCAACAAGCTTCATATCGGCGTGCTATGGTCAAAGTGTATGTAAAACAATAACCCATGTAAAATTTTGGGCGAGCAAAGCTAGTACAGGTTCTGTCACTGCTCCAAACCTTCGTACACTTCCCCCAACTGCTGCATCACTTCTTGAAAAAGTAAAACGCGCACATTTTCAAGCTTGTATCTGGCGATCAGCAACCAAATCTGAACTTACAACCTTATATCCAGTAGAATATGGCTGGTCAAAGGATTTGGCGAACAAATCACTCGTTCATGTTGCAGTTCTAGACAGGATTGCTTACGCCCCTGAATCTATTTTGAAGCTGGTGAAATGTGGCTGTACAAAACTGACTCCTTGCAAATCTTCAAAGTGTAGTTGCTATTCTTCAAGACTTACTTGCACATTATTCTGTGCCTGCAGAGATTTGGAATGCAATAACCCATCTTAAGTTATTGTAAGAATATACTTGCGTAGTATATATATGTTTCAATGGTCTTATAGTGTTAATATGTATTTGTTAATTTCTTTGTTGTGAGAATACTTTTAGGTATATGACCGATGATATATCTAAGTTATTTAAATCATGTTCAATAATTCAATATCCTATTCTTATTCATTAATGTAATATCTGAAAGACATAACATGTTTGTACGAATATTATTAAGTATATCACTAATGTTTATTTTTTTGAGCTTTAGAATTTATAAATCACACTTTTTCAAGTTTCTTCCCCATTCTGACATACGCCTGAAAAATGATGTACAGCCAAGTTTCAGGTATGGAGCCACTAAACATGTATATTTATACAAAAAAAAATTAACAACACAAATATAAATTGAGGAATTACGAAATTGTACACATTTATTTTCGCCAATATGTTGCTTATCTGCTAGTTTTTTTTTATTTTTACACAGTGTATAGGCTAGTGTTTCGATTCAGTGCCCCTAAAACATATATTTTGATACCAAATTTTACATAAATATAATTTTATTACAATTTCTGAACATATTACACCCTA
>NW_026963095.1:0-21503 GCF_032445375.1 Bacillus rossius redtenbacheri | reverse complement strand
CTTAGCGCCACCTTTCCCCAGACCTTTTCCGCCCTTTCCGCGCCCGGTCATGTTTGCGTGCTCCTGTTTCAGCTGGGAATGTGCTGCTCGGCCGCCTCTGTCGTTAGTTTCTATGGATCGACTTCTGTGCTGTGATTGGCTGTTCTCGCCAGCCAATGGAGATGCCGGGCCAATCGCAGTGCACCACAGCTTTAACAAAACTGTTGAAATTTTTACAGCACGCGCAGGGCAGGATTCGAGGACTGACAGTCGACAGAGCAACATGTAGGAGCTTCGCTCCCAGAAAAATTTCCGCCAAGTCGCCCTAGTTTTTCCAGTTTTGTACTACCGCGATTCTCCGAGCTACGTAGGCAGTAAATACGAGTGACACACACCCAGAGGTGCAGCACCTCGCTGCCTAGCCGCGGTCCTGGCTAACTAGTCCCAGGGCTGTTGGTCAGTGGGTGTAGTCACTCCCTTCTTTCTGTTAGGCGAGCCGTAATTGCCCCTCAGGCACCCCTCCCCTCCCCGCCATGCACGAGGGCGCGCTAATGCCCCAGGCGGGGTTGAATGACCCACAACCCAGCACGAGCACCACTCCGATGCACACAGACGGTCCAGCCGACCGCAAGCGCAAGGCCACAGACCTTCCTGTACAGGTCACAAAAATCCCCGGACTTGACCATCATGTAGTCGCGGACACACCTGATCCTACAACTAGCGAGCACGACGCTCCCGCGCCTGCTACGCAGCAAACTGACGACGAAAATGAAGGGCTCGCACAAGAAATGCAGCCAGGCCGCGCGGCGTTTAAGTCGGCGCCAATAACTGTAAAACACAATGCCAACATGCCCTACGAGGCTCTCTACGACGCCCTCCAGGCACTCAACATCCCGTTCACGCCCCGCGATACTGCGCGCGGAACGCAATACTCATTCACCAGCATCGCGCACTACCATGCTGCGTTAAAAATAGTGCAGGCAGGGAAATATGAATATTTCCTAACGAGGCACATCACTGAGAAGCCCACCAAGCTTGTCCTCCGCAACATACCCGCAGGCACGAACACCGAGCGGATAATGGCCGACTTAAAGAGGCAGCAAGTGCCTGTCATTGTCGTACATCAGATGTACGACAAATACAAATACCCGCTCAAGATGTACCAGCTGGATGTACCGAACAGCTACACCGATTACAACACAATCACGCACGTCCTAGGACTGAAAGTTCAAGTCGTGGCGTACCAATATCCAGCAGGCCCACTCCTCTGCGGCCACTGTAACCAATTCGGCCACATCACCTAACAGTGTGGCTTCGCGCCGGTGTGCAGATACTGCGCCGGCGCGCACCGAACCATCAACTGCACAGCCACTACAAAGAGGTGTGCCCACTGCGGCGGCCCCCACTGTGCCAATCACAGGGGCTGCCCCAAATACAAGGAAGAGCTGCAGAAACGTTTCCCGCAGCAGTCACACGATCAGCGACCACCAAGGCAGCAGCAACGCCCTGAACCACCGCGCCACCAGCAGCAGCGAGCCCCACAACCTGGCGAATGGCGAACAGTGCCACCGAAGCCTCGCACGAATTACTGGCAGCAAAGGGGCCAGCCGCCACCACAACAGGCACCACCAGAACACCAGGCCCCCAGTGTCCCGCAACACAATCGCTTCGAGGCCCTGTCAACAGACGATTACGACTACCACTTCCCCAGTCCAGTCGACCCGCGCCTTCGCCGCGCCCCTCGCACTGGCCAACAAGTGCGCCAGCCGAGAAGGGCCCCCAGGCAGCAAACACACCTCCAGCAGCAGCAGCAACCACAACACCATCAGCAGCAGCTGCAACAGCACCAGCTGCAGCACCAGCACCAGCAGCAGCACCACCAGCTGCAGCAGCAGCACCACCAGCTGCAACACCACCAGCAGCAGCCACAACACCACCAGCAGCAGCAACCGCAGCACCACCAGCTGCAGCACCACCAGCAGCAGCCACAGCACCACCAGCTGCAGCAACACCAGCAGCAGCCACAGCATCAACAGCAGCAGCAGCACCAGCAAACGCAGCAGCCACAGCACCAACAGCAGCAGCACCACCAGCCGCAGCACCACCAGCAGGAGCTACAGCACCAACAGCAGCAGCACCAGCAGCAGCGACAACACCATCAGCCACAGCCACAACAGGCTGCCCAGGCGACTCCACCACGACCCACATCGCAGCAACCACGCCTCGAGAAGGCCCAGATGCAGCACCATACACAAGAGGACACCAGGATACACCACGACACCAGGGACACCATCGCCGATGACACCACCGCCATGGACACCGCCATCATGCCCCAGGAGATGATGGCAGCGACACCACCACCAACAGCACCATCAGCCCCACCAGCTACACCACCAGCGCAGCAACCACGAGTGACACAACGAGGGATCGCGCTAACTTTACCGAAACCACCAGCACTCAGCCAAGAGGAAGCCACCACTGCCCTTAACAGCAGCAACACACTCTACAATGAGCTCCAACACCGACAGGAAGCCAACTTGACAGATGCCAGTCGCCAGTTCGCCTTGGACCTCTGCAATCTCCTGGCAGCATGGGCCGACCCTGCAATACAACAAAAACACAAACTACAGATGGCAGCTGACCTCGCCATGAACATCTTCGGTATCATCTCCCATGCGCAGACAAACCACTAAGACACCAAACACTGCACCACTTCACACACTGGTGACATGGAATGCGAGAAGCATCAAGACAAAAACACTAGAAACACAAGACTTTCTCCGCAAACACAATGTACAAATATTCGCCATACAGGAAACACACCTGCATCCCTCTGACACACTGAAGCTTCCAGGCTACAAAATATACCGCACGGACAGACCACTTACAGCTCCACAGCAAATAACACCACACCCCCCTCAACCGCAACCTATCCGAGGTGGAGTGGCACTAGCAGTTCGCCATGATATCAAGCACCATGAAGTCAAACTCCCCGACATGGGGAAAATTGAGGCTGTCGCTGTGTCCACCACAATAAATGGCAGGCCGTGCACCATCATGTCATTGTATGCCCCCCCAGGAAAATCTATCACTGCAGCCAACCTGAGAAATTTTGCCAACAGCTCTGCCACTTTCCTGGCCCTAGGGGATCTAAACGCCAAACACCCCTCCTGGAACTGCAAGGCAACAACACAAAATGGCCGCCTCCTTTACAACCATCAACAGAGGAACACATACATGGTCTGCGCCCCCTACAGCCCCACTCACTATCCTGACATCGCCAATCACACTGCCGATGTGCTCGACTTCACCATCTACAAGAACACCACATTCATCTATGAACTAGATGTCATTAATGAACTACACTCAGACCACCTCCCAGTCATCGCAACACTCGAAGATGCAAATGCTACCATCGAACCTGCTACACCAATTTTGAACTACGACAAGGCAAACTGGAAGAAACTCAACAAGCATATGGAGCAGCACCTCCGCCTCCCAGACCCACTAACTACACCACAGGCCGTCGAAGAAGCAGCACAGCACATCACAACTACACTCCAACAGGCCATCAAGATTGCAATTCCCGTGAAGAAACCACCGAAGACAACCGGATACACTCTTCCAGCACACATAGTAACACTCATCACCACCCGCAACCACACACGCCGCCTGTGGCAGCGCCATCGTCTTCCAGCCTACAAGACAGAAGTAAACAGCATACAAGAACGCATAAGAACAGAATTGGCTGCACACAGAGCCACAGAATGGGACACCACAGTAGCGGACCTCTGCTCTGGAGACAACACACTCTGGCACATGACCAAACGCCTAACTAAATCAAATGTGAATATTCCCCCTCTCCAGACTGGGGACACCAACTCACCAACTGCCTATACACCACAGGACAAAGCTAACACTCTCGCGGACACACTGCAGCAAGCCTTCTGCCCCAACGACACACCCTCGTTTCCAGGCCACACCACCATGGTGGAACAGCGACTCAGGGAATTACTACACCAACCACCTAAAGACATACCAGCACCAACCTGCAACAGGGAAGTTGCCAGAATTATTAAACACATGAAGCCACGAAAAGCACCTGGGGACGATGGCATACAGGCGATCATCCTGAAGCAACTCCAGGACCACTCCATCAATGCCATCACCACTTGCATCAATGGCATATTCACTACACATACCTGGCCAGCACTCTGGAAACCAGCCAAGGTCATACTGTTTCCAAAGCCTGGGAAAGACCCCACCTCCCCTCGCAACTACAGGCCGATCAGCCTACTCAGCACCATCTCCAAAGTGGCGGAGAAAGTGCTACTGTCCCGCCTGGAAGCACACCTGAAGTTACACCACACCATCCCGGACCAGCAATTCGGATTCAGGGCACACCATTCCACCACTCACCAACTCGTCCGCATTGTCGAACACATCACCACTGCGTTTAACAAGAAGCAGTACACCGCCGCAGCATTCCTGGACATCGAGAAAGCATTCGACAGAGTATGGCACCAGGGGCTGCTATACAAGCTACATCAAATCACACTACCAGACTGCTACATACAGCTCCTCGCATCGTATCTCACAGACAGGACATTCTACACAAGTCTCCCCGGCGCAGAATCCACCAACAAGCCAATTCTCGCCGGTGTACCGCAGGGCAGCATTCTTGGCCCAGTTCTCTTCAACATTTATGCACACGACCTGCCTGTTCCTGCCAGAGCACACACGGCCTGCTACGCAGACGACACCATGATTTTCGCAAGCTCCACGCGGCCATATCTTGCGGTCCGCAAAGTCCAGGAAGGACTACGACTTGTGCAAAAATGGCTGACAAAATGGCGAACAGCTGTCAACGTAAGTAAATCGGAAGCGATTTTATTCACCAGGCGTAGAGCACCAGAACGCCTACACCGACTACACCTCCTCGGCGAAGACATACAGTACAAATCCAGTGTAAAATACCTTGGCATCTTCATGGACTCGAAGCTGACCTGGAAACTCCACATCTCGAACAAAATGGCGGCATCATACGCCCGCATGGCGAAGCTCTATCCACTGCTAGGCCCACGCAGCACACTAGACCATCACACTGCCACTCTACTCTACAAGACATGTATACGCCCAATCTTCACATACGCAGCCCCTGCGTGGGGCTACGCAGCAGCACAGCACCTCAAGAAGTTACAACTGACACAGAATAAAGCCTTAAGACGCATAGCTAAAGTCCCGCGCTACGTGCCGACAATCCCACTACACAGGGAACTGAAAATTAACACAGTGCGAGAAGCAATCCAAGCTCAAGCTGAGAGATTCTACAAATCTATTCCAGCCCATGAAAACCCACTCATTCGTGCCCTAGGACAATACAACACTACAGCAAAGTGGAAACACCGAAGACCGAAGCACCTGCTCGTCCCGAAGCCACCATGATTACATAAACTACACCACTCCACATTTCCGCCTCGCAGCTCAAGCGCAAGACGGACCACACACTGCGCACCACCGCGGAAGCCACACGACAAACAGCATGGATATGTAAATTAACCTTCACCTGCTCCCACCACTACTTCCAACCGACACGAATCGGCGCACTGCACTGACAATCACCGATTCATTCACGAATCACCTGGCTGCGACTCGCATGGACACCAACCATAGTGCCTGCTCATAAGATTCGCTCTGTTTCGCACCAAATCCCTCACCTCATTATGGCTTATGCCTCGGGAGTGCTTACAGTGCTAAATCGTTTATATAATTTCCTTTTTAGTGTTAATGTGTATGTTTTTTCGCTACCTAATCGACCCCCCCCTATGCCCAATCCTTCGTCACAGAGCACAAACTAGCACCAATTGCTCCTCACGTTCTATTAACCCCACCCAGAGACACCAACCGCAGTGCCTGGCCAAGGCAGCAAACTTAAAAAAAAAAAAAAATAAAAAATAAAAAAAAAATTAGCTAATAGTATTAGTTTTAGAGTTCTTTGTTGCAGGTCGCGGCAATCAAACCGCAGCCCTTGAGTAATCTCGGGGCAAACCAACACGACGTTCGGCAAGCCTGCTGCCTCAACTGCCTAAATGGTGCAACAAATGCCTCTGCGACACATATCCCTGTCGCAGAGGCACCAAACCTATCCTATATTCCTCGCTCCCGCTTTCTCCGGTCTGCCGGGCGCGAACCGCGTTTACAATCGGGCTACAGGTTTCCTCCAGTGCGATCGCTGGTTTACTGTAGCCATCCCACTTTGCAACTTCCCGCCGGCTGCCGGGGCGCTAATTGCCGCGCCTCTGCAGCCTTATTCTTAGCGCTAGACGCACGCGGGCCACTGAGTCCTCGCCCACGAGAGTGAGGGAGGACTCAGGCCATTATTACTTTTCTACGAAACGCGTATAGGCCTCGGCCTGGAACGTATTAGGAACCTCCCGTAAAATCAATCCCATTTTTGTTAGGAGGGCTCGCAATCACTTCGGTTGTGCGAGACTGACTTCAGCGTGGAGGGGCTGTTGTCCAAAAAAAAAAAAAAATTACAGCACGCGCAGACGGACCACGATGGCGCGCACGAAGCAGACGGCTCGTAAATCTACTGGAGGCAAAGCGCCGCGCAAGCAGCTGGCCACCAAGGCGGCTCGCAAGAGCGCGCCGGCCACGGGGGGAGTGAAGAAGCCACATCGCTACCGCCCTGGCACTGTCGCGCTGCGAGAAATCAGGCGCTACCAGAAAAGTACCGAGCTGCTTATCCGCAAGCTGCCCTTCCAGCGCCTGGTGCGAGAGATCGCCCAGGACTTCAAGACAGACTTGCGCTTCCAGAGCTCGGCCGTCATGGCGCTGCAGGAGGCCAGCGAGGCTTACCTGGTGGGGCTCTTCGAGGACACCAATTTGTGCGCCATCCACGCCAAGAGGGTCACCATCATGCCCAAGGACATCCAGCTTGCCCGGCGTATCCGTGGCGAGCGTGCTTGAGTTCCTTGCCATTTTTTTTGCAAGGGGGAAAAAAAAACAGCCCTTATTAGGGCTAAAAATAACTGTCAAATTTGAAAGGAAAACAGTTGTCTGGCTTTTTGTACCTATTAGCTGTCGTTGACCTTTACCCAGCCAATAATATATTACATTAATAAGAATTTGGAAAAACACAGTTATAGTGTCTGTGTTTTGAGGTGGTTGTTTATATTGTACACAAAAGATTTGCACACAATGCAATGTATTCTGCATAGGAAATAAAAAAAATAAAAACTCTTCAAACAGTGCCTGTCTGCAGTAGCAGCACCATCAGCAGCAGCAGCAGCAGCAGCAGCAGCATAAAGTTCACCATTAATACCCTGAGACCTAATCCTTACAAAAAAAAAATATGTGTGTGTGTGTGTGTGTGTCTGTATGTGTGTGTGTGTGTGTGTATGTATGTATATATATATATATATATATATATATATATATATATATGCTGAAATAAGAGTGAGATGTTTGTAAGACGTTTTCCTGCTTAAAAACTTTAAATAATTTTGCACCTAAACTATACACACAATGTAATTGATAAATTTATTTATTTATTTATTTATTTCCCCCGCTTCAAATACCATAAGAAATTTTTTAACCAGAATTTTACCTAACGGCAGAGGTGTGGCTATAGGAGGCAATGATTGCAACAACTGATACCTTCATGACTAGTATTGTTGGCCCTTAGAAGGGCCGATAAGGTGGTACAGTGCCACAGAAAGTGCCAGCGGTCCTGCTGGCATCTTCATTTCCGCTTTGGGGCTGCTTTCTTGGGCGACTTGCTCTTTGGGGCAACCTTCTTTGGCTTTGGAGCACGGGGTTTCTTCGTGGGAGGTTTGGACACCTTTTTTGCCTTGGAAGGTGCCTTCTTGGGCTTGGGGGTTGCAGCTGCTGCCTTTTTTTTCTTTTCTGCTGTAGGCGGAGTCTTCTTGACTGGTTTCTTGCCCACCGCTGCCTTCTTGGCTACGGATCGCTTCTTTTCCTTAGGGGCAGCTGCACCACGCTTGCCGCTTGGAGCCTTGGGCTGGTCCGGAGCACCGGTGGTCCCTGAAGCCAGCTTGAAGGAGCCAGACGCACCCTTGCCTTTGGTTTGGACAAGCTCGCCGCTAGCCACTGCTGCCTTCAAGTATTTCTTGATGAAAGGTGCCAGCTTTTCCGCATCTACTTTGTAGGTAGAGGCGACGTATTTCTTGATGGCTTGCAGTGATGAGCCGCCCCTTTCCTTGAGGCTCTTGATCGCAGAGGCCACCATTTCAGATGTGCGCGGGTGCGCGGGCTTGGCTCGTGGCTTCTTCGACGCAGCCTTGCCTTTCTTCGGGGAAGCTGCCTGTGATGGGGCAACAGCTGGTGCTGCAGTCGCTGCTGCGGTATCTGCCATGACGAGACTGATCCTACAGAATGCAAGAGCAAAGTGAAAATAAAATTTTTCGTTTTTTTTTTTTTTTTTTCCTAACCTAACTAATAACTAAGTGTATTTGGGAGGGGTCTGGGTAGGGAAGACTCTAAGTGCGTCTCAGGCCGAAGCCTATACGCTCTAAGCATGCAGGTTATGAACCATGCAGGAGAGGAAGCATGCATCATGTGCTAGGAGGGGATTGGCCAGCCATGGCAACGTTTTAGCCATGACTAACTCCCCTCACTGACTATTCTAAGTTAAAAACTAGATAAGTTGGGCCCAGGTAAAACCTGCATAGACACAGGGCAAACCCTGGGCACTTACATGCGGGATGCAAAAATTCATGCATTAATTTCATGCTGGTTGGTTACGGGAGTAGAAGGATGGCTCAGGAAGAAGAGTTGGAAGAGTAGAAAATGTCTACTAAGCAAGGGCGGGCACTTGGGCATTTCTGTCCGCATTTTAGTTTGGTAGGACTGGTTTTTAGGGGGCGACTTTAGTCGTTTCCCGCCAGGCTGCCAGCCAGCCAGGTTAGCTGAAAAAGAAGTACATATTGCAGCTGTATATATATGACCGCAGCTCCCAGGTTGCCCCAGCTGCCACGGTCATGCATGCCCGACACATTGTGCTGCCAGCCTGGGCATGTCAATCATCGGCTAGGCCAATGTTGCATATTTGCACCGCAGGACGTGGTCAGGCACATGGTCAGACACCTATTATGTTCACTTAATATATTTTAATCTAAGGGACAGTCAGGACATATGTGTGTAGTTCATTAGGGCCCCGATGGGCCAAAAACGCGACTGGTTTCATTAGAACCCCGCTGGGTCAAAAACGCGACTGGTTCAGCGATCGGCGCAACGAGTGTAGTGGGGGTGTGGGGGCCTTAATTCCGACACATGTTGCTGCCAGCCTGGGCATGTCAATCATTGGCTAGTCCAATGTTGCATATTTGCACCGCAGGACGTGGTCAGGCACACGGTCGGAATCCTATTAATTAATACTTAATATTATACTTAAAATAGAATGTAATATAATATAATATAATATACCACCCTACTGCACCCACCATTGCTGCAGCATTCCACTCGTTGGCAAGGTCAGCTTCAACGGTGTTTATTTGCACTGACAGCTGGCGGCACAGCAGAGTAGCATCTAATTTACTATTATTTAAATTACTCAGCCCTCCGAGTATTTAAATAAATTTAATCTAAGTTTCGAGCTGCCTTGTGTGGGTTTAAATAATTAAATTATTTAAATAAGCTATGAGTTGAAGTGAAACCTTGCAGGTTAAATGCCTATGCGAAAGCAGTAGTCAGTAATTCAAAATCTCATGTCTTTCAGAAACACAACCAGCACTGGGGGTGAAACCAACCAGGCCGGCCATGACCATCAGTCATAGAGAGTCAGCCCTAACATGTCAGGCAGTGAACTCCTGGGAGTCGAACCACCACCCGCATGCTTCGGACCATTTTGAATTAGCATTCAAACAGGTTGGTCGTGCATGTAATTGTGTGTTGGCTGGAGGGCGCCGTGTAAGCCTAGTGGGAAGGCTCTATTCATAACATGTTCTATGAGCTGTTTGGGTGACGCGAGCTCCGCGCGCGAGTGTGCGCGCACGGAGCCGGGGAGGTACTGCGCTGCTCCTTTTTTTTTTTTTTTTTTTTAGACCACAGCCCCTCCACGCTGAAGTCAGTCTCACACAGCCGAAGTGTTTGTGAGCCCTGCTAACCAAATGGGAATGATTTGACTTGAGGGAATTGATGCGTGCCAGGTGGGACCTATACGCTTAAGTAGACAATATATAAAACTGCCATTTACTCCTCCCGCTCCTGGGAGGGAGGGGGAGGAGTCATGGCGACGTGCGTCTGGCGCGATAAAGCCTGTAGTAGTGCGAACTTAGCACTCCTACAGTCTTGGCAGTCAGCAAGTACTGTAGCTTTATCTTTAGGCGAGAAAGCCATGTTTCCAGTAGGAAGTTGGATAGGCGGGATAATTGTGGGCTTGGAGGACAGGTTTTTCGCCACTTTCCAGAGTGTGTTGTTGGCTGTAGAGAGCTGTTGCACTTTCGCATCCCATTGAGTGGCTCGATGTACACTAAGTTTGGCTTGAAATTCATTGTACAGGTCGGTGTATACCTTCTTGAGCGCTGGGCATCTGTTGCGTTGCCATCGGCGCTTCGCCTGGTTTTTGGCTGTGATTAGCTGTTTTAGTTGCGGGGGGAGGGCAGTAGCATCCACTTTCTTTTTCGTGGTTGGAATGAAAGTATTTATTGCTTGGGATAGGGTCCTAGATAATTTGGCAGAGTACTGCTGCAAGTCCGCAGCCACTGTAATGGTAGGAACAGGGAATAGGTTATTTTCTATAAAGGAGTTGAGTCGCGGCCAGTCTGCTTTGCGGAAATTATAGGTGCGTTTGGTTTGGGCGGTTTTTGTGTAAACATCTTCAAGTGTAGCAATGACTGGTAGATGGTCTGAGTGCAGCTCGTGGATTACTTCAAGTTCGTAGATGAAATTTGTGTTATAATAAATGGTGAAATCTAGGATATCAGGATATTGCCTGGGATTTTCAGGATAGCGGGTAGGATGGTAGGGAGCGCAGACCATGTATTGGTGTAGCTGCTGGTGTGCAAACAGCACTCTGCCATTACTTGTAGTTCGGGCGCAGTTCCACGCAGGGTGTTTAGCATTTAAATCACCTAGTAGGAGGAAGGAAGAGGTGCAAGTGGCTAGGATTTGGAGGTTTTCAGCTGTGATTGAGCGTCCTGGGGGAGCGTAGGCTGAAATGATAGTACATTTCTTGCCTTTAAGTGATATAGAGATTGCTACTGCCTCTATGCGGCCTAAGTCAGGAAGTTGTACTTCATGGTGTATTAGATTGGTGCGGACAGCCAAGGCAACCCCTCCACCCTGGTTGTCCCTGTCCTTTCTGTGGATGATGTACCCAGGTAGGAATAATTTTTCAGTTGACGAAAGATGGGTTTCTGTTAGTGCTAGAATCTGGACATCATGCTCTCGCAGAAATTCCTGAAGTTCAGGCGTTTTGTTTCGCACACTGCGTGCATTCCAGGTGGCGATCGTCTTTAATGTTAATTTATTATTGTGCTCCATCTTGAGGAGCAGGTGCGACTGGTGCCATGGCCATAATTAGGTCCACGGCGAGGTGAATTCTGCGGTCCGCCGCGACTGAAGTGTCAAGCCAGGCCGTTAGTAGGTTGCAAAGTTTTTGCGCAATTTCCATGACAGCAGGGTGTGCACCTGCTACTTTCGTGAGAGTGCCTTGAAGGACTTGGCAGTCTCGATAATTTGTGGCTATCCTCTCTGGTGTGATGTGTACTGGAGGTTGTGGCAATGGCATGCTGCGTGCCACAATGGGGGCTGCTGGCCTGATTGCTGCTGGATTTGGCTGTACCACGACAGTTGTAGCTGGTTCGTTGTGGGTGACAGGCACCTTAGGAGCCGGTGTGGAAATAACTGGCGACTGCACGCAAGCCTGTTGCATTGGTTGTTGTATATTATTTTCTGCTGGAGCAGAGCGGTGGCGCAGCCTTCCTGCCTGGCTTGATGGTTGGGCAACTGGTCTGGCCTGACGTGGCTGGCGCTGTGCATGCTGGTTTCCTGTACTGCGGGGTGTACCAGCCTGTTGACTTTGGCGAGCTGCCTTTCGACGCTCCCACTGTGTTGGCTCCCATAGTTCCGGGAAGTCCTGTTTCAGGGCCTGGTACCTGTTATCGCTGCGAGGGTCCCAGTCATCTCTGTAGCCAGAGGTTTGCCCTCCTTGTGGTCGGGTGTTGTATTGCGGGTTTTGTTTACGCCGTGATGTGACCACATTCCACCCTGGCTCATGAGCCACGTTGGCGGGTTGGGTTTGTGACTCCGTTTGCTGGTAGGCAGGTGCACGGTCCTCGGCATGTTGTGTCTGCCACTGAGGGCGTCTATTTGGACGCCGGGTCCATTGTTGGTGCTGCTGCTGCTGGTGCTGCTGCCCCCTAGGACGGCGCCTCTGCAGCTCCCGTTGGTAATCGGGGCAGCCCATGTATCTGGCATTATGTGCCATGTTACATCTGGCACAGTGTGGCGGGCGGGGACAGTCCTCCTGTAGTTTGTGTGGGCCGGCACATTGCGGGCACACTGGCTGTTTGCGGCATTGTTTTGCTATATGCCCAAGAAGACAGCAATTCGTACACTGGAGTGGTGTATTTTTATATCGGTAGTCCACCAGCCTCACTCTGAGTCCAATGACAGTGGTCAATGTACTCATTAATGACTCGCTGCCCTGCGGTACATCTAGTTGGTACATGTTTATTGGACGACGAGTCCAGTCGTACATTTGGTAGACTGATAGTACTGGTAAGTTTTGAGCCAGTAGGTCCTGGGTAATTCTGGCAGTGCTAGTTCCCCCTGGGATGTCCTTAAGCACATATTTCAACGGTTTGTCTGCCTGCACGCGTGTAATAAAATACTCGGCCTTTATTTCATCAAGTACTTTAATGGCTGCATGGTACTGCTGCACATTGGTGAAATAGTACAGTGTCCCCCTGTTGGTGTTTTTCGCTGAGAAAATTAATCCTAGCCTGTTGAACTGGTCGTACAGCCGCTCATATGGCAGCGCGGCTGTGTGGGTGACTGTGATTGGGGCAGTGCGAAAGGGATTCGCGCCCTGTTGTGCAGTTGAGGTGTCTGTCAGGGCTGGGTGATCCTGCGCCACGCCCGGCGGTATCTGACTGCATTGAGGCGAGCTGCCTGGTGTCTGGCTGCCTGTTGTCACATCACCTGTGACATGGTGATTCAAGGACTGAATTTTTGTGACTCTGATGTGTTCGTCGCTACTCTTTCTCTTGAGAACACCTTGTTCAAGAGAAGAGGTTTCGCGGAATTCTACGTCACTCGAGGTCGCCATGTTAGCTAATTAAATAATAACAATAATAATTATTCCTACAGGATTTATTACGATCGCCTAGCAAAGGAAGGGAGTGGAGCACCCACTGACCTACGACCCTGGGACTGAGTTAGCCAGGGCCGCGGCTAGGCAGCGAGACGCTGCGCCTCTGGGTGTCACACACTCAATTTAAAACCTATCCGTCGCACGACGCGGTCGTTCAAAACTGGGGGCGGAATTCTGGACTATTCTGACTACTTTCAGGATGAGCAGCAGGACTACATCATCTCCGAACGAAGCTAGGAGCGGAACTCGTGATCTGCTACTGTCTGCGATCTGCGATCTGCGAAAGTGACTGCGCTGCTCCGAGCGCCGGCAACTAGTTTTGTTTGGAGGGGGTCGTGCGCTGGTTGGCTGTCAGGCTCGGCCAATCAGGGGGCGCCTCGCCCGCAGCTACGGCGGGCGGTGCGCCAGGATTGATTTCGGAAGCTTATACTTCTGTGTATTATTTGGATCATAGTTTCCAAGGGAGGAAATATGTGGATTTAAATTATTTACGCATTTATCGTAAAAATTTTGGGTTGTGCGGATATAAAAATCTTGCAAAGTTTCAGTGTTAGTTTCACTGTGCAAGTTCTCTACTGGACAGTATATCGGGGCGTCTGCAGCGATCTATTCTGAACTCGCTGCAGTTTTATTAGATGGCAGTATGCTGCAGTAGCCCAGACTGGGGCTGCATACGTGATTATCGGGCGTATGAGAGCTTTGTAGAGCAGTAATCCATTTTTGACTGTGCTGCCACATCGCCTGCTCATTACAGGATATAATGCGCGCATTCTAACCTGAGCTTGGGTTTTTTTAATGTCAATGTGCTGTCTCCACAGGAGTTTCCTATCCATGTGGACTCCTAGGTATTTAACTACGTCCTTGTGAGGGATTGGCTCATCAAATAGGCGTAGTTGCGGCCTGTTGTCGGCTGGCGGGAGGTTTTTGCGTGTAAACACAATCGCCTCAGACTTGGTCGTGTTTACTTTTATGCGCCAGGCTGTACACCACTGTTCAATTTCAGTGAGCGCAGTCTGGAGCCTGGTAGTGGCTAGCTGTAGGTTATGAGATCTGCTATACAGTACAGTGTCGTCTGCATAGCAGCCTAGCTTGACTAGTCTGTGTGCGGGGCGAGGCATGTCGCGTACATATATATTAAATAGTACAGGGCCTAGAATGCTGCCCTGCGGCACTCCGGCTTTAATTAATTTTAGGTCAGACGTTGCCCCTTCAGATGACACTCTAAAGGTTCTGCCTGCTAGATAGGATGCTATGAGTTTAGTGTAGCAATCCGGGAAGTTTGCTGCATACATTTTATGTATGAGCCCTGCATGAAAAACTCTGTCAAAGGCCTTTTCTACATCGAGAAACGTAGCAACTACGTAGTCTTGGACGTTGAATGCGCTGGTTATCTCTTCAGTAAGACGGACCAGTTGGTGGGTAGTCGAATGAGCACTGCGAAAGCCAAATTGCTCATTTGGCAGCAAGTTTTGTTCGTGTATGTGTACTTGGAGTCTGTGTAAAATTATGCGCTCCGCAACTTTAGACACAGTACTTAAGAGGCTTATTGGCCTGTAATTTTGGGGCAGTGTTTTGTCCTTGCCTGGCTTGTGGAAGACTATTACTTTAGCTTCCTTCCACTGGGAGGGAAAAATATTCAGTCTGAGCATTGCATTAATGCATTCAGCCAGATATTCTAAGGCTTCATCTGGAAGCTGTTTGAGAACGACTGCTTGTATGCCGTCGTTCCCAGGGGCTTTTCGCGGCTTCATATTCTTGATAGCACGCTTAATTTCTTGGGCCTGGGTGGGGAGAGGCTCAGAGATAGTGGGCTGGTGCAGTTTAGCGCGGAGTTCGCGGTAAATTTGTGCAGTGAATGGCCTGTCGCAAGGCTGCAAATTGGGCTGGAATGCTGTTTCTAAGGTGCTTGCGAAAGCTTGCGCCTTGTCCTGGGGAAGAAAAGCGAGTCCATTATTTGTTTGGAGGGGTGGAATTTTATCAAATTTATTCAAAATTCGCTTAGTCATTGCCCAGGTACTCCCGTCCTGTACATTGAGCTTCGCGATTTTGGCTTCCCACTGGCTGCTACGCCACAACGAGAGTTCATCTGATATAGCAGTTTGAAGCTCGTTGATTCTGCGTTTGATAATGTGCGTGCGTCGCCGTGTGTATTCGCGGCGCAGTCTGTTCTTTTGCGATAGCATATCGTAAATGTATGCTGGCAGCTTGTCATGCACTAACTTAACCTCCTTTTCTGGGATGCACTGGCTAATTCCGTCTTGAATTTGCGCGATAAAATTGGTTATAGCGTTTTCTAGATTATCACTATTATTTATTTCGTCAAGTTCTGAAAGATTTAATGACAAAAAATTTTTAAAACTAACCCAATCTGCATTTTTGTAGTCCCTGACTTTACGAGGTGGGTTCGATTCGACATTTGCGTCGTCAAAAATTAAATGAACAGGGAAGTGGTCAGACGTTAAATCGTGTACAACTTCGAGTTCGAATCCCGAGTTCACACGTTTATTAATAACGATGTCTAGAACATCTGGGAGAACCCCCACACGCCCAGTGTCGTGTGTGGGCTCCATGGGAGCATGAATTTGGTAGTTGTGATTTAGTTGGTGGTTATAAAGATTTGTACCATTCTGTGTGGCTCGCCTGCTGTTCCACTCTCTGTGTTTAGCATTTATGTCTCCTAAAGCGAGGAAGGTCGGGGCCGCCCCATACAGGGCGTCCAGATCAGCCTCGCCCAGGGACCTACCTGGTCGCGCATACATAGAAATAATTTTTATGTTTTGCCTGTTAATAGTTAAGTTAATTGCTACTGCTTCGAGATTCTGAAAATCGGGGAGCTGCCATTCAGTGTGTTTTATGCTTTTATGGACAATAAGGGCTACTCCCCCTCCTCTTTGATTAACTCTGTCGCGCCTATAGATTACATAATTTAGTATAGTAATTCTATCAGTCGGAATTAAGTGGGTTTCATTGATCGCAGCTATTTTTATTTTGTATTTTTCTAAATGGTGAATTAATTCCGGTAGTTTATTTTTAATGCCGTGTGCATTCCAGAATAGGAGGGACTTAAGACTATGGGCCGCGGTTGGTATACAACACTGGGCCTGATTATGAGCTGCCATTAAGCTTGGCAGCCAGTGTCTGGACGAAGCCCATCATGGCGTGGACTTTTTCTGTTAGGGCAACAGATGGGTCGCACCATATGACCATAAGCTGGCACATGGGGAAAATTGTGGCCGCCAGATTTGCATCCGTGTTGAAAGTGCGCGACTGTTCGAGCACTTTCTGGAAGTCAGCCAGGCCCGGTTTCGAGGCTGGCTGCTGTTGGGGCGCGGGCGGTGCAGTTGGCAGCACTGGAGCTGCGTCTACCGCCATGCTCATCTCAGGTGCCGGGGCTACCTGCGGCCGGGAGAGCACAGACGTGCGCCTCGCCGGGGCTGGCGCAGCCTTGGCTGCCACGAGCTTGTCCTGGGCGGGCTGTCGCGGCCTGTCCGGTCCAGGCTGCTGGGGTCTGTCCTGAGTGGGTCGCTGGGGCTTGCCTTGGCCGTTTTTGTGGCCCGTCGGATGTTTTTTGAACCCCTGCTTTCGCTGCCAGGGATTGTTAGCAAGCACTGGGTAGTCCAGCTCATTGTAGCTGGGCTCGCAGTGTTGCTCCAGGGGCGCAAACCTGTTGCCACCTGCCTGTTGCAGGTAGTCTCCGAAGCTCTGGGGAGGAGGGTACCTCGGTGGGCCCCAGGGATTTTGCCTCGGGGGGCCGAAGTAGCCCGGAGGGGGCCGTGGCATCGGTTGCGGCTGGGGCTGCGATGCAGCTTGCTTATTTGCGCGCAAGTCGCGGCGAGACTGCTGCTCGCGCTGCTTGCGCACCTGGGGCGGGAGGTGCCTGCGTGTCTCTTTCTTGTACACCTGGCAGCCCTTGTAATTCGCGCAGTGCGCCTCTTTGCAGTGAGCGCACTTCTTAAACTCCTGGTTGCCCCCATTGGGGCAGTCGGGAGCGCGGTGTGGCCCGCTGCACCACCGGCACACAGGGGCCGCGTGGCAGGCCTTGCCAACGTGATTGTAACGCTGGCAGACGCTACATTGAGAGGGGCCTGAGGGGCGACGGTAGTCGTCAACACGCACAAGCATGCCGGCGAACTCTTTCAAGGCGTAGATGCGCTCAGAGTCGCAGCTCTGAGGCACCTCGATGACAAGTGCATCGCACTTCTCTCTGCGCTGCCGGTTCTCCAGGAACCAGTGGTTCTGAACCGGCAGGTTTTGGACACGGAATTCCTCCTGGAGAAATTCGGAAGGCGTGTGGCGGTGCACCCCGCGCAGCACGAACTTCTTGGGAACCTCGTCCCTCTGAAGGAGGACCGAGTGTTGGGCACCGATGGCCTGCATTGCTTTAACTGCTCGTTGGTAGTCGGGGACTGAGGCCACGTTGACCTGTATTTCATCACGCCCGCGGTTCTGGCACGTGAATTTTTCGGCAACTGCCTGTTTCAGGGCAGTGTACACACGCGGGTACTGGTGTCCCTGATCTAGGAACACGAACAGGGGCTTAATTTTGGGCGCTCGCTTGGCGGCCTCGGTTGGTGTTGGTTGCTGGGGGCGGGGGGCGGGTACCGCATCGTCATCACTGCCTGCACCGGACACCTCCGCGTGCAGGCCCTGATTTTTCAATGTTTTCTAAATGTCAGCAGTCTACGATGACATAATGGGCAGTTCCACTAATAGTGTAATTTTTTTATGGCAGCTGCACTGTTTAATTTGCACTGCGAGCTGTTTAAATTTACTGCTACACCAAACAGGGAACTTTTCATTTGCAGATGTTATTCACGGAATCAAGTACGTAATTTGTGCTGGAATCACTTGAAAATGGTTAAATTAACTTAGGTATACTTTAGTGTATAGTATGCTGAAAATGTGGAGATAATTTCATGAAGGCTGTTTGCTGTGGAAGCACTAGCAAATCACCTTGTTCAGTGCCACCTGGAATGGCTTTCTTCGTGCACCTCCAAGGATGATGTGATTATTATTGTGAGTAAATTTTGTTTACATTTTCATTGTGTGAATAATAAAACTTTTAACTGTACACACAACAAGCATTTCACTTGGATCTGATGCATTCTCAAGAGTGCAGTTTCTGTTTAGCTTTTAAAACTGGCTGCCCTTCAATTCACTCAAGGTGCAGATGCAAGTTGCTGATGAAGTATTCCACACACATGCTACATTGGAGAAATATTTTAATAAAAATTAAAACTCTTGCAGGATTTCGAATAAAAACTATCCTATTTATCCCTTCTATGTTTTGGTACTGCGAAATTGAGAGAGGTAAGTAAGTTGTGAGGTTATTTTTACTTGCTTGCATGTGAGGTTAGCAGAGCAAAAATATTTTTGAAATTGCAGATACATGGTCACTTTATTTCGTTGCAAACATTTATAAGCTCGTAATCTTATTTAAAGTCTCCATACTTAATGCGTTTGGAAAACCTTCTTTCTCTCAATTTTACAATGGAACAAAATTTTACTTGTATGTGTACATTAATTCCATCTCTAAATGATGTAGGTTTACGCACCGAGATCAGGTACATTGTAGAGAAAAAAACACACGAGTACCTGCTTAATTTGAAGTTTTAATGAGTATATTTAAAAAAAAACGATAAAAATATAATTGAAAAAGTATATTATTCACGTGTTTTTGAGGATGAGGGGAGGGGGTGTTTTTGTCCGATGGTCGTTTATCTTTAAAGAAATTTCCGTTGGACCTGTGCGTTCATGCTCTGCCAATTCTCGAAAAATGAAATATTTTAAGTCGTCTTTTATGTGCTAACTTCATTATATTTGGCTGCATTCGTATTTTTATTAGTTTTGAAACATTCATGTCACGGAAAATAATCATAAACCAGGACAAAAACGTTTTGACTAAATGTTCTAGGTTGGTTGTAAAACATTTTCTTATTTTATTTCACATCGGAAACATCTGTTAAGTTGTAAGCTTTGTAATGAATGCGACAGTCACTTGTTCGCTGAAGTGTTTGTTTAAGAAATTAGTATTGTAAATTTGTTTATGGTCTTGTTAAATGAAATTTTAAGTGAAATCATTTGGGAAAACAGAGGCTACAGGAATTTTCAACACAACTTGATGACCGACGTTGTGACTAGTGTGGGAGTGTGTGCTCGTGTAAATATCAATTTTTCTTACTCCTCGTGCCGGTCAACAGGAAAACAGCGAGTGTGTTATCTCATCGCGGGCGTGTGATTGCGTGTGGTAAATTGTGCTAGGTTAATTACCGCAAAACTCCACTGTGTGCAAATATGTAGTGTGTCGCTGTATGCAAATATTTGGTATGTCTTTTTTTTTTTTTTTTTTCTTTCAGGCAATACACACTTTGAATTTTACACAATTTCGATGCTGCAACCTAAGTGTATACATGCGAATAGGATTGCTTAAATGAAAAAGTAAAGTAGGAGGTAAGTGCAAATGTTTCCAGGAGGTTATGCACACACAATCTATTTTATGAATTAATAGTTATTATCTAAGAAAATGATAGAAGATTATAAATAATGTGTGCAGAATAATACAGAATTTGCATGTTACACAATATATATATATATATATATATATATATATATATATATATATATTCCAAATATTGTTAGCAAAATGCACCTAGATTAGTGAGCTGGATTTTTTTTTTTTTTTTTTTTTTTGTATTTTTGTTCTGTTGATCCCACGTGGAGTCAAGGCTCCGGGATATAGAACATGTATGTGCAGACAATTAATATTTACATGATGCAAGTTACCAAGAAAAAAAATTTCAAAAAAAAAAAATACATAACATGTTACACAATTTAACTTTATGCAAGACATGAAGCAGCTGTTATCACAAGTCCATTCAACAAATTAACAGTTCAATTTCTCTATTATCAATCAAATTAAAGAATAGCTTCAGAGGGTAGGTAGGATATTCTATAAGAATTTTTTTTACTGTTTTTTTTTTAATACTGGTAAATTGTTTTAGTTATTTTCTGTGATATTAAGTTGTAAAGTTTTACTCCCAAGTAATTTAGTCCATTTTCAAATCGCCTAGTGTTATGTTCAACTATCCTCAATTTACTAGCATTTCTGGTGTTATACCTATGTGCGAATATCTAAAAAAAAAAAATATATATATATATATATATATATTTTTTTTTTTTTTCTTCTTTTTCTTCAGAATGAATAAAAAGTTTCTAGAGCGTATTCATTTTAGGCAGTCAGGACTTTTAAGTTTTTTGAATTTTTCTCTGCAGTTAGATGATTTTTTATCTTTTGTTATTATTCTAATAGCTCCTTTTTTTTTTTTTTTTTTTTTTCCAATGTTATATGGCAGAAAGAGTAGAGCTATGGATACTGTGACATCATGCATTGATGGGAAGGTTATTGTTGAATAACAAAAATTTAGATGATATAATTTTTATTTTTTTCCATACACAACACATTGCAGGTACAATTTTACAGGTTACAGCTGTACCACCTCTAGTATTGCTGCCGACCATCCAACAAATGAGCACACTAAACGGGCATTGATGACATTGTTATCAACGTCTTTTTGAATCTCTCATTATTATACATAACTGCCCACTGAAACATGTTGAAACAGAGAAACTTCAAAATAGGTGTGTGTGTGTGTGTGTGTGTGTATATACATATATATATATACATACATATACACTTATATATTTATTTTTTCACTTTGAATTTTGTATGAGGTATACACATGCAAAGATTCACAGCTGCTGGGTGGGTGAGTGGGTGAGTGAGTGAGTGAGTGAGTGAGTGAGTGAGTGATTGATTGATTGATTGATTGATTGATTAATTGATTTATTGAGAGAGAGAGAGAGAGAGTGTGTGTGTGTGTGTGTTGGGGGGGGGGGAAATGTGGTGATTGTGGGGAAAAAAAAATTGAAAATTGAAATTTTTAAAAAAAAATTTTTTTCTGTAGGGTGCAAAATAGTAGTGCCAACGGCACGTGGTGTTCCCAAGCGATCACCCATCTAAGTACTAACCACGCTCGACGATGCTTAACTTCGGTGATCGGACGATTGATTGATTGATTGAAAAAGTCTTTTTATTTTACATTTTTGCACTTTACATTTCTTATACATTCATTTTTTGGCACCCCAGCACTCAGTGCTCTTTTACCAGCTATTTACATGACTA
>NW_026963094.1:0-21622 GCF_032445375.1 Bacillus rossius redtenbacheri | reverse complement strand
AGCATACTCTGAACTCACCATTTATTAAAAATACACATTAATTTCAGCGCTTAACGTTTCTTCGTTTCTTAATACCTCCTCGCTTAACTTATATATAAGCGCCGTTTGTTTGAAACGTCTACACAGTACGCCAACTACCAGAACATCATGGATGCCTACGCCAGACACGAAGCTGCCCTAGACGAGGCCGAGGAAGCTCTGAAGGATAAGGTACTTGAATCTTTAGAGAATGCTAATTGTCAATCCGGCTTTACTCTGTGCTCTGGTCTGAGTTTATTGAGTAATATGGAAGAGCGTGTAGACAATAATTATGCAAAAGATGCTCTAACTGATGTTCTACAGCACGCTACAAACACTCATTCTCAAATATGTAAAGCTCTGCGTATTCAAAGGGAGCGTTCTATGCAAAAAGTTTTGTCCTCACATAATAAGGCTAGAGCCATTATGAAAAGTGTTGTTGATGAAAAGAGCAGACTTCATAAAAGAGAAAGATCTTTAACTGGCATCCAGACAACTCCATTTTATACAAAATTTTTGAATTATCAAGAATGTGGGATATGCAGATCTCAAGTGAGGAAAATACGTTTTTGCAAACCTATGAATTGTGTTCCTTTGCATGCACTGTGCATTGAATGTGCAGATAACATCATCATGCGAAGTAATAACGGTAAAATTAAATGTCCGTATTGTAATTGTGATTCAGAAGGTATCGAGATGCTTCGTGTACAGAAAACCAGAATATTTATAAGTCAATGGGACGGCAAAAGAGATAGAGCAACCAACGAGTTGATGGATAACCTTACAGATGATGTAATAGAGGCGGAACTGGGCATCGTACATGATGAGGATGGTGACGAGGACGGGGAGGTTCGCGAAGAATTAGACAACCAACTAGACAACGCACAGCAGCCAGAGGAGCGGCAGGCGGGGCAAGCTGTCAATCGAGAAGAAGAAGAAGACGAGCGACTTCGTTTGGAGCGAGCTCTGGATCGAGACCTGCGTGCATTCCTCTCCGAGCCAATCGTCATCCCCGATGATTCAGCACCACCAACACCAACACCAACACCTTCCACCTCGGGGGAGGGTCGGCGCAGGCGCTTCGGTACATCCAGACGCTCGGCGAGAATTGACCAACAGGAAAGCTCATAAGAATGTATTTTTTTGAATAAAAATTGTTTTTATTAGTTGGATTGTTTATTTTCCATATCTATGATCATGGTGTAATTGATGTACGAACGCAAATTCGTGAATTTGCGATTGTGCACGGTGCACGAACGCAAATTCATGAATTTGCGATCAGGTAACATGTACGAACGCAAATTCATGAATTTGTGATTCTACATCATGTACGAACGCAAATTCGTGAATTTGCGATTGTACACGGTGCACGAACGCAAATTCATGAATTTGCGATCAGGTAACATGTACGAACGCAAATTCGTGAATTTGCGATTGTGCACGGTGCACGAACGCAAATTCATGAATTTGCGATCAGGTAACATGTACGAACGCAAATTCATGAATTTGTGATTCTACATCATGTACGAACGCAAATTCGTGAATTTGCGATTGTGCACGGTGCACGAACGCAAATTCATGAATTTGCGATCAGGTAACATGTACGAACGCAAATTCGTGAATTTGCGATTGTGCACGGTGCACGAACGCAAATTCATGAATTTGCGATCAGGTAACATGTACGAACGCAAATTCATGAATTTGTGATTCTACTTCATGTACGAACGCAAATTCGTGAATTTGCGATTGTGCACGGTGCACGAACGCAAATTCATGAATTTGTGATTCTACATCATGTACGAACGCAAATTCGTGAATTTGTGATTCTACATCATGTACGAACGCAAATTCGTGAATTTGCGATTGTGCACGGTGCACGAACGCAAATTCGTGAATTTGCGATTGTGCACGGTGCACGAACGCAAATTCATGAATTTGTGTACGAACGAAAAAAAACATTAATACCCAAAAAGTGTATTATCATTTGTTTAAATTTGCATTATCGCACTCGCAATCATCTTGGTAAAAGGAAATCAAATCCTTTTCTTCAACTACCACTATTGAATTATAAGATGGACTGGTATCGTTTGCACGTCGAATAAAACTAGGATTCGGTTGAATAGTGTTGTTATTTGCTGGTGTATTATGACGAACAAATGAGCTCGCTACATTGTTGATTCCAATTAATGGAGACCGGCTTTCTGATGAATTCGATGCTCGGTTACTTGTAACGCCAGTTCTATTTCGATCAGCTATATTAATTGAATATTTAGACGGTGGATTAATAGAACAAATTTTTATATCCGGCACCGGGGTTTCAGCTGTATTGCAGGTGAGGTTGATGTCGGCGCTCGACTGGTTTCGTCCAATGTTTGATGAAATTTGACCACCGGCAGAATTTGCTGCTCTGTTAACCCCGTATATAGATGCTGCATTCATAATTGCCTGACCAACAACTTCGATTTTAGCCTGCGTAGAGAGATCTCTAAAAAAAACTTGTTCTGTCATTTCACACGTTCTTGAATCCATTCAACGATTCGTAAGATGATGTACCAGGGGAAGATTATCCTCAAAGTCCCTAACCCTTGAGTTTGCTTGAAATTTGCAGAATGGCGGATATACTGAAGGTTCGTCTGTAGCAATCACTTTGCGGATCTCGTGCTCAAGGAAATTTTGTAGTTTCTCAAAGACTTTGTCGGTGGTCAGGCCGTATTTTATTCTGAAATAAGCCAGATCAAAGCATGGCAAGTCAAGGGAATTTGCCAGAAAGGCGTAGGGTGCGACGTGCAGAGCGTATTCCTTTACCGAGGCTTTTAATTTGGCACGTGGCGTGTCCCGCTGGGCGATTCTTTTCAATATTTCGTTTGCATCAGAATCGATAATAATGATAATGTTGAGCTTTTCCTCTCTTAAAAAATCTAGCACCGAGCCAAGATTATGCATGCGAACATATTGCAGGCAGACTCCGTGCGGCTCCAATTCCGGGTGAATGCTGGCAAAGCAATGTGGTTCGGCTGGCGCGTGATAATGAGTAATTAGGTAATAGGCCATCTGCCACGCAATATTAGATATTGGCGAGCGGTCGAAAACGACATTTTTCGAGGACTGCATGGCCATTAGGCCTTCAAAGAGGTATCTGTGAGCTACGATTGGCGAGAGGTTATAATACCTCATCGATTCACCCAACACCATATTTATCTTCCACCACGGGAACTTGTTGACTAAGGTCGTTTTGCCACAAGCCGAGGCACCGTCAATTGCCACAGTTTTTTTGTGGGGATCAAATAAGTTGTGCATGGCTTTAAGCTCTTCTTCCATAGAGAGGTAGGTTAGGAATCTGGTCTTTGGGAGATGTGTGATGCCTTTCGAATGCTTAGATTCCAATTCTTTCAGCTCGTCACGTTCGCCGTCCTCGTGCTCGGTGTAAAGATTACCGATATCTTTGTCGGGACAATCGATAACGTCACGGTGGTTGAAAATACCTAGGCCCCTCATGATGCCCCTCAGTCTAATCGTTGGCGACGAGTGAGTTACTATACACATTACCAGTTTGTTAATTGCTAAAAGTATGGATATAGAAACGTGTGATGATGCTGCGCTCTTGGAATTGTTTGAAGACAACGGGATTTTGGGACAAGACGAACAGCCAAGTCCCCACGATGAGCGAGCCCTGTGCATGATATTCAATGAAGGAACAATATCTAGACGGAATCGTGGAGCTCCTTCGGATCGATCTGTCATGTTGGACGATATCATCAAATTGAGAATGAAACAGGCCCAAGTTGGAAAACACACATCTGCGGAACTTCGACATGTGCGGGGCATGACAAATAATCTAGAGTTGGAAAAATCATGGTTCCGCCCCGTTGTGAATAGGTGCGAATTTAAGTTCCACGAACTCGATTACCTAAGCGGCGGTAATCTAACCAACCCCAACTGGTGGGCGATGCCCGAAGATGCGCGAAGGCGGCGTGTTCATTTCTTGGATTTGGGTGCTGCCCCCGGAGGCTTTGCCGCTTCGGCGTTGCGCATCTCAAGATTCGCTCACGGATGCGATCCTTTTGTAACTTGTGTAAGTCTAGAATCGGCAGGTGGTGTCATCACGATGGATAAAAATTTGCTGCTGGATCCCGGCATATGTTTGACAAAAAATGGAGATATCTTGTCTGATGAAACCAGGGAAGAGTGTCTAGACAGAGCACTTTTAATTGGCGGATTTGACGTTTGTATGGGTGATGTAGCCACAGAAGTGGATCGCGATCGCCAAGAAACACTGCATCTCAAATTGTTTTGCCACGAGTCGTTGTTGGGACTGCAATGCTTAAAACGTGGGGGGTTTTTCCTGTTAAAACTTTTTGACTGTTTCACCGAGCCGACACAATATTTAATTTATCTGCTACACAAGTGTTTCATTTCTACAATGTTGGCCAAGCCGTTGACGAGCAGACCCGCTAACTCTGAGATTTATTTGATGGGCACGTGGTATTTGGGTACCGAAAGATGCGACGAATATTTGGAGAGTATCGAGAAGCTGGCTGCAGAGTCTCCTCAAGCAGACGATCCCTCCGCCGAGGCGCCATCCGTAAACGCTGCAAATGAGGAGTTTGAAAAATTTAAATTACAGTTGGATTATTGGTTGTATGAGCGAGTCAAACAGCAACTCAGGAATCTGGAATTGATGTCGCTGGCGTTCGAAGGAAAAGTAACGCCTCCAAGAGAAGCCGACAGGCGCGATCGTTCAGCAAAATGGATTTCTAAATGGGGTTTGAACCCACACTTGATACGACCACTACAACTCCATCATTTCGCTTTCCACCAAATCCCCCACGCCTTCACCAAGAGAGACCTCTTTCGACGGGTTTAGAACGTCCTTTTGAAGCGCTTCGAAATCGTTGGCGTATGCTTCCAATTGGTTCATATCCATGTGACGCATGATTATTTCTCCCGTATGGTTGGCGTCAAATATTGGTGAATTCTGAAGAGAGCTGGCTATCGGTACCAAGAGACCCTCCCATATAACATCTGGTGGTGGCAGTTTGAAGGCCAAGTTCTGTAGGCTTTTCATGATTTCTCTGTAATACATTTCGTATAATTTGACAACTCTGTCTTTGTTCGACATACCAAATGTCAGAATGTTCGGAAACATCGATTCGTAACGAACTTTGAGATCGCTAGTTTTGTCGAAATACATGTCCAAATCCGCACTCGTATTTATTTTAGCCAACCAAGGAAATTCTCTTTTTGCACTGTTCCACGCATTCACGCATTCAGGCTTACCTCCGTTGATAACCAGCTCGTAATCGGGCCTCCTGGTGAGAAGGTCCATCAGGGCAGACAACAGAGTGTGGAAAGACATTGCTTTACCATCAACGCCCTTTGGGAATTGTGAGATGGAAATTAATTCGTGAATTAAAACTTGCGCGACAAAGTAAATGCTCATACCCAACGTGTGTTGCTTCTCGACTTTTTTGGAAAACCCCACGAAACAGCACGCAAATGCGTGCAGGTTTTCCAGAAGAGAATTTAAAGGTTCTCCATTTGGATCGTAAGCCAGAATGGCCTTGGTGACGTGTGAGTCTGTAAGGTTCAACATCAAAGCTGGTTCGTTTATATGATCAAGAAAACTGGTGCACGACAAGAGCAATCCCGCCTGACTCTTTGTCAACTCACCTGCCGAAGTCGCATGCATCAAATTTTTGTTGGCACGCTGTCTGAGTAACTCTACCTCTTCCCCAAAAGTCCTTGTTTGGGGGAGGTTATCGATTTCGACAATCTGATGCAATAGATTAGCGAATGATTGACACCATAATTCTGCATCGCCTCGCTTCACCGCCGCTTCGATTGGGACATACTTATCTTCCACGAGGCAAGGATTGTTGTTTCCGTATCTTCTCATTGGTGCTAAGAATTTGTAGTGAATCCATTCTTCGGTCGGAGGTCTGTCGCCTATATAAAAACTGGTAGATGTTTGAAGAAAAGGAGTTTGCCCCTCGTCACCAGCCATGTCGGACTCGTAGTTTGTATCTGTGATTTACCAGTGCGTCTGAAATGGGCGATACCTTCGTGAGTTTCATAACGACAGAGTACGATGCTCTATTGTCTAAATACATCGTGCGGGATTGTCCCTGCTACGATGTTTGGCGAACCGAGGACGGCTTCTTGACGGACATATTTAAAAGACGCAAAAATTACTTTGCATGCGCAGTAATACCGGACATTGAAAAATACGGAGAAGTCACCGTAAATCATAAGCTCATCCCGATTCTTTTGGGTTCGGATGTTGACAAGTCCATCAGAAGAGTGTGGTGTTGTCCGGATGATAGGAAGATGTATGGTGCCATTATAGTTTCGGGCGTTGTTCAAATGATACCAACGTTCATGACGAATAACATCCGAGGAGGACACGTGTACGCCAACAAAAGGGAGCTATCTTATAAATTGACTTTACGTCCAAAGGTGGGTAATGACATACCACTTGTATACACTCGGACCGGTGGTATTTCCATTGATCGTCCAGGCTCTTCAGACGAGAAGCCGACCAAATACAAACGCACCAACGAAGGGGCATCTTCGGAGGAAAATTCTTCCGACTTCATCAGTGTAATGATTGAAATGAGCCGTCACTGCATGATCGACGACCCGCCGCAAGCAGATCTGGTACTGCGCAAATACACAGAATTTTGGGACGAGTCTCTCGAAGATGCTCCGGATATCGACAGTGCCGGAAACAAGACATTCATCACGGTTGGTAAATTGTTCGAACGCGCTATTCATTTTGTTTTGTGGCGCAAAGGAATTAAGCGCAGAAATAACATAGCACAGTTTCTACGGACCCGATTCGAGACCGGTGGATTGTTCTTTGCAATTTCCAACAAAAACACAGCAGCGATGGCCCAAGACTCGAAAACTATCTACATGGCAGTTGACGGTCAAAAATTGGACAAAATCCACCATCTCTGCAGCACGATATCTCGGTTCGTCAATAACAGAACTAAGAATTCCAGCGCTCTTTTTTATCCCGCCGATGCAAACAAATTTATATGCCCCGTAACGAACAAAGACATGAAAGGTGCGGGTGAAAATTTGACATTTTCCATGCTGACCATCAGCTCCCCCCGACTGGATCCAGTATCCGTGGTCGACGACATCAAAATGAGACTCGAAAAAGAAAAAATCAAAGGAGGTCGTATGATTGCGATCGATGGTTGGTTAACTTTTGGTTGGGCAAAAACAGATGTCACCTTTCTCGAGGGTTTGAAAAAGAAGTGGCCAACAATCGCGTTCAGGTTGATTGGGAGCGAATTCCTCAACATACTTACCAAAGGGGGCGCTGTTATGCGCTTCGACCCGCATTTTGATTTCTGCATAACACCTTACGAACATCAAAGAATATGGGCTGACGCATTCGAGACGTCTCATCCCCTCACTTTATGCGGGCCGTTGGTGACTAGAATGAGTAATCTGACTTTTGCGCAAAAGGGTGTAAAAATAACAGTCAGCGTGGCAAATCTCAAGGGTCATTCTGCAGAACTCACAACTCCCATGTTGAAAGCTGCATTTGAAAGAACAATCGGGTATCATTGTGCACTTGCACACCCCGCAGAAGGAGACCTACAGACTAGTGTTACAAACCACCAAAAAAGCAGCAATCCGAGGGACTATACGCACCAGGCCATATTGTCCCATTCTGATGTGGTGCCTCCCGGTTTATCAGAGAAGTTTGATCATATATCCAAAGATAAAATGCTCATTCCAACTAAGGAAATTGATGGATTTGTATTGAGCGATTTAATTCCTTTTCCAGATCTCGACGCTTACGACCGCTTTTTGTCCAAGTTGGTGCCTAAACGAAAGATTATCGCTGTCGAAATGGGTTCTGCTAATCGTTCGAGAAGTTCCAAACCCTTGGATCCAACTGGGCTGGTTAACCTGCTCTGCACTCAAAGCCAGAGGCACGCTTGGCGCACACATTGTCAGACCACGGAAAACACCATACTGGGAAGAGTGACAATCAATTGGCCACTACCTGCAAACTCGACCGTGAAGAAAAACTACGAATTGCACTTGGCGGAAAATAATTCCGAGTGCGAAAACAAAATGGATGAGAATTTCGCGTTCGCAGATCACTGTATTTTGTGGGCTGCCTTTGGTGATGTGGGTGGAGGAACCAATGAGGATGGTATTGTGTTGGACGAAAGACTGTCGAGAACCGGGCCGAAGAAGTTGGTGTCTATAACGCTACAAGCCAAAGTTCAATACGAGGTTCGTAGCAAGAAAATCACAAAGTTACCCGACGGTATCGAATATTCCCCCACAAACCAAGAAGTTTGCGGTTCTATCATATTTGGGACCCTCCACTGCGCAGAACCTTTAAAAATAATTGGTTCACCGAGGTTAGTGGTGAATTCTGTAGAAATAAAGGGTCGCTACCGTTATATCCTCAGCTACGAAGACTCATCTTCTTTTGAAAAGTGCAATATATGGAGCGATTGGCAGAAACCGCTAGGAATAATATTCGTACATTATGAGTATTACAAACCCTTGGGCGTCGGTCACAAGTTGTCCAACAAACACGGACAAAAAGGTGTGTGCAGCAAAACTTCCGACCTATCAAAATTTAAATTTTGGACTCGGGAAGGACAATGTGTACACCCACAAGTTCTCTATTCACCAGTCAGCGTGATAGGCAGAGTTGTTGCCAGTCAAATACTGGCAATGAAGAACAGCTCGCGACTAGCCATGTCGATGGACGGATCTCTTTGCGCGCCTTTGGCTTTCTTCATACACCACATCGATGACACGCAACAGAGTAAAGTGGGGTTAAAGAAGATTGATCTCATGACTATGGAAAATGGGTTTGTTGCAAATCAACTCTCTTTCACTTTAAAAACTTTGAGTAATCAACGGGGTCGCCATGATCACGGCGAACGGCTTGCTAAAGCGTTTCTGGAGCTTTGTAGTTTCAGTGGTGGGCGATTGGCATTTATCTCTCACAAACCAGAATTATTAGAGGGGATGATCGAGAGTGCGAGTGATGACGATGATGATACTGACTTTGAGGAGTCGGCAAGTGAAGAATATGAAAGTGACTAGCTGTAACTATATTTGTATAAATAAAACAGACGTTATTAGACATTGTTTTTTTTGCTTCCACTACCCTGCTTCCACTACCCAATCACCCAAACTCAGGTAACGTGCACGAACGCAAATTCACGAATTTGCGATTGTGCACGATGTACGAACGCAAATTCACGAATTTGCGATTGTGCACGATGTACGAACGGAAATTCGTGAATTAGCGATGAGGTAAGATGTACGAACGCAAATTCACGAATTTGCGATTCTGCATGATGTACGAACGCAAATTCACGAATTTGCGATTCTGCATGATGTACGAACGCAAATTCACGAATTTGCGATCAGGTAAGTTGGACGAACGCAAATTCACGAATTTGCGATTGTGCACGGTGCACGAACGCAAAATCATGAATTTGCGATTCTGCATGATGTACGAACGCAAATTCGTGTACGAACGAAAACTGATAGAAAAAAATTAAGTGGATGTGAAGTTATCTAAATTGACCATACGTACCAGTCTAAACTTCGTCCCATTTGCAATGTTATCTGCATATTTAAATTTTATTGCGGAAAATACCGTTGCTGTAAGGTAGGGGTCTTGATTCAGAACACTAAACAATTTCCGCTGTACTTCAAGGAAAGTTATATCTTCATCCGGCGATGGCACCATTAGTTTGCCTACGTGATTTATCAAAATATCAGCCGTCCTTGCCATCAACGACTTCGGGTCGTGATTGCGCAGCCCCCTCACTGTCTTTTGCGCATCGTCCAGAGTATAATGACCGCTATCTGCCGCAAATAGCATCAATTTAACACTCGCCCAATCCTTGAATTTGTCACTGAATTTTTTGTCGTTCAAAACAGACTCTACTTTTGTCCTCAAAACATTCAGCGGTATGCACCCAAATGGGTCGAATTTTATTCCTGCTGATTCGAGAAGGGCATAGAGCGGGTTGTTTTGAATCATGAAGCGTTCGAGAATGGGGGATCTCCAATCTGAAGGAATCATAATTGTCTCGTCCCTAAACGTAGCGTATATCAAATTGCTCAAATGCCTAGGCGCAGCTCTTTCGTCGAAACTACACCTTTTCACAGTTCTTAAATCATAATCTCTGAGAGTATTTCCTGATGATGACGGAGAGAATTTCACTACCAATTCAAATAGAGCCAGCCTAGATCTAATGGCATCATCGGCGATTTGGGCTCGACGATTTGTCGTGCCCAATCTTGGTAGTTGATTTGATACACCAACTACGTATGCGAATGGGGTTAAATTTGTGTGTGTTTGAGCGTACATGGCTCGCTTTTCCAAGATATCCGAACCAGTTATAATTTTCAGCATGGGAGCATCTATGTACGCTGCCTCGTTGCACACAACCAAATATTTGGAACACATATCTATCGATTGTTGATGCGGACCGTTGTTTCCGTTCTCCGCCGAGCCGAGCGTGGCGGCGGTGCTGTGCGTGGAAGGAGCGTTCATCTCGGTGAGCCATCTCATGAAGGTCGACTTTCCACCCGATGTTCCGCCGACCAAAAGCAACATCCTTTTTCTAGTTGCGCCAGGTGTGTATAATTGTGTGAGAGCGCACATAAATTCTTTGACGGAAGGGCCGTCGAATCTGAGCATCTGGGATATGGAATACATAACGTGTAAAAGCTGATCGGGAACCGTCTTGGACCCAAAAAGGATCTCTTTATTTTGCAGATGCGTCGGTGTATTTTCTAGTGTGCGTTCACATATTGGTAGTGTATCTTCTTCACGGGACCATGGTAGTCGCGGTACTAGTGCCCTCGAATCCAACATCATCATCAGAAGGGCAGTAGCGCACATCCACGAATCGGTAGATTGATCAAATCCAATAATGTGATGTTCCATCACTGCCAACATTTCGCTCATTTCGGATGGTAAAGGGAGGTTTTGTTCGAGAGGCGCATCTGTAATGCCCCGAGACATTTGATCGAACGTTATGTCCAGATCGTCTATTTTGTATTTGTCGCAATTATTCTTGACCGTCTTTGTCAATGCCAGCCATCTGGCAAAATGGGGTTTCGCTCGTAAAATTGTCTCGTACATGTAGTAGAAATTACTCCTTCCAATTTGATCGTTGAAAAGAAAGAATTTCTTCACCAGTTTTACCAGCGAGTCGATTTCCGTGTTTGTAAAGGCCGACTGTGCCCCAGAAAGGTCGTTAAGGCCCGGCAGTAACACCCAAGCACAAAACAACTCTGCTTGTTTGAAACACAACAGCCGCGCAGCCTCCGTGTAAATCTGTAGATCCAAAATGTTAACTGCAGCATTTTCGTCGTCGGCCGAACAGAAACAGTAATTCTTTTCAGTTGTGAATCTGAGGAGTGGTGTCTTCGCGCAATATAATCCGGTTGGTGTATGAAAAACTCCTAATTTAGTATTAATAAAATCTCGATACACGTTGAATCCACCACTAGAGTTTGGCATGGCCTCCAGATACTTGGCCAATATTGCCCTGATACCGCGTCCGTCGTTTTCAGCTTGTTTAGCGAGAAGCTTGCACTCGTGGAAAATCATACTCGAGACCACTCCCGCACCGCTCAATATTTCCGATGGTTTAATTTCCTGATACAACCCCACCGATTCTGCATATCTATGATAGAGATCTCTATCATGAACGAATATCCAGTGTTCGTCCAAGTATTCGAACATTACTTTTTCAAATATACGCCCCCGAACCTGTCTCTTGGTGCAGAAAAGATAGACTTTCTGTTCGAAGATGTAGCTGGACTGTTGCTCGTCAAAATTTTTCATTTGCTTCAATACTTTAGCCCATCGTATCGCATCGCACCCGACGTGTGGATCGAGACCTACCTTTGCCAGCATGATGGCGATGTCGCGTAATTTCCACAGTCCTTGTTTCGAAGCCAATTCGGAAACGCGATGCATGGTCTTACGATACCGTTCATCGCGGTTGTGTTTGCCGCAACCTGTGGCGATGAGGTCGTATATGCCCACACACCGCCGTTTTCCAAGTCGAGATTTTCCAGAAAATTGGCAACCGCTTGTTTAGGTGCAATAGCTTGAGCAAAGCAGCGGGCCATGACATAATGAACGATATCATCATCTTCTGGTTGATCGAGATCAAAATTAACCCCTTTTGCTACCTTTGCTGAGCGCGACGCGCGTTTCTCTTGTCTAGATTTTATCCACCTATCGAGTCTCGGATCATGTCCATCGTACGAGTTGGCGTTTTCAAATGCCGCTTCCAACGTATTGGCCATTGTCGCATCTTTAAAGGACTTGTACTTGATGTCAAGAGTTGGAGGCACCGTCACTCTGACCGAGGCTCCATCCTCGTATGTTATCTGCCCAATCGGCAATCCATTATTATCTTCGAAACTGTAGGAATCTAATTCAAAATATGGGTACCTGCTAGATTGGAAATAACTCTCTGGATTCCGATTGCCCAACAGCGGAGTAGGTAAATTGGGGTGATAATCTCTCTTTGCACCAAACGGTAGTAATAATGTTGTGGGAGAATCTATTCGCAATCTGCACATTCCGTCGCTTGCACTTTCCAATTCGACCGTAATTGCCTCGCATAATTTCCCATAAGCAGGGAGCGAACAACGCTCAGGGTAATATAAATGTATACCGCATGTGTTTGAGCCTCGAGTTACCAAAGGTGAAGATATTTGTCCCAGTAATTTTTTCAGCGTCGATTCTATTGTAGAACATATCGATTTCAACGTAGCCGAGCTTATGGGTGAGGCACACCCATCAGTGGTGGTTTTACATTCCTCACAGTCCAGATCGAACCACATCGGAACGTGGTATTCTGCCGCGAGATCCACCGCCCAACAATGTCCCGTGTCGCCGAAACCAAGTCTCAATTTTTCCATAGACATATTGTCGGTTTTAAAGTTGTACGAGTTTTTTGACACCAAATTTAAAACACGGAATGCCCCCTGAATGTTGTTGTTGTCTTTTAAAGCAAAAGTTTCCATTTTTTTTAACATAGCAGCGCATGTCTTTTCTGTGAGGAATTCGATTTCGGGACGATCTAATTTAATTCGTTTTATAGTCGGCTCCATCTTTATACTGTTCGGATACTAGTCGATGGTTTCTCCCAATGATATGAGTCTAATGATTGGTGACGATTTAGATAAGGATGAAAAGAAATCTGTAAGTATTTTTAGACCACAAACCGTGCACAATCGCAAATTCGTGAATTTGCGTTCGTACATCGTGCACAATCGCAAATTCACGAATTTGCGTTAGTACATCGTGCACAATCGCAAATTCACGAATTTGCGTTCGTACATGATGTAGAATCGCAAATTCACGAATTTGCGTTAGTACATCGTGCACAATCGCAAATTCACGAATTTGCGTTCGTACATGATGTAGAATCGCAAATTCGTGAATTTGCGATTGCGCACGGTGCACATGCGTATACCCGGCTTTGAAATGGGAATAATAAAGTAATCAGAAACTTCATAAAAATATTTATTCTTTTTTATCGTCTACAGATACAAACTTAATTTTTGTAGGTTTACAATTTGGCATCCTCTGAACATTTGGTATAATTTTACTTGTTTCTTCTATGATGGGTACAATCAAGGGTACAAATACAATTTGTCCAATTGGGAAGTGGGCGGGTATTACTACATCTACACTGTTTTTGTTATCGATGAACAATTCAAGTATTGGGTTTGATTCGCAATCTATTACAGTGTTAGCCACATGGAGTCCATTTCTCAAATTTGTTAGTTTATTGGTGACAATTCCAAAGGTATTTTCGGGTAGTCGTAGTATGGTTCGAGTCTTTACGCGCACGGTTTTGCCACTTTCTATCAAAGCATCTTGATCTAGAAATATATCCACGCCTGGAGATCTGGGATGATTGTGCTCAGGATTTCTGTACGGGCCACCACACAATCTGGCAAAATACAGATACGGTATTTCGTCTTCGTTAAGGTAACTCATACTATACAAATCTTCGTAAGTGGTGTAAATGCGAGATGAAGGTGGCTGTGGTATGGCCAGATATTGTGGATTTTCCTCGTCGTCGGACTCTATTTCTTCCTGTGGGAGTGAATTCCGGAAAGGCTCACGAGATCCCGGTGGCATGACTTGAAGGCTAATTATTATAATTAGTGGCATACAACATAAAAGTCACAAAATATTCACTTTCTAACAACAAGAGTTTGAGTAAAACTACGCACAATAGATACGGGAATGATCTTATCTTGACGAGTTTCTGGATCTGCGGGTGCTGGTATTCCCGTAGTTGTGACGGATGATCCTTCCTCCTCCATCGGCCTGGCCGGTTCGTCGAAAATATGTTCTTGAGTTTTCACACAGTCGTTTATGGCATCCAGATAGATTTTGTCGAGAAGAGTCCGCTTTGTGGAAATTCTTTCGAAACCTTCGGATTCGCGTTTTTTGATGGGTAATCCTAGCAGCTCAAAAGCCTTCGATGAGTTGGTAATCTTCGTCGATTTCTCTGATGCTGAGCGCCGAGCTGCTTTGTCCGTCTTCTTCGTCCGATGAACTTTGGCTAACTCCATCGCTGTCCGAGCCGAGGTGTGCGGCGACACTGAGCTCCATATCTTCGGGTTTGGTCTTTTTATGTCGCCGACTGAGACATCGGACGGATTTGTGTTTGACTCCCCCGTCTCCGTCGTTTTCATCGACGGTGTGAACGAAGAAAGTTCCACACCCCAACCCGCCAGTTTTTATGTAGTAAACACTTTTTCGCTTGGGATTTTTACTGCCCCTTTCAAAATCATCGAACTTACAGAATTGCACATCTAATGGATCCAATTTTTTCACCACTATAATTTCGCGGTCTGGAGGAAAAATTGATTTCGCTATCTTTAACCGTTCCTCCCACGATGTGGCGTAGGAAAAGGGATAACTGTCCAGAGAGGTCAGATCAAAGATAACCTGTTGATTCTTGCGACGATCCACAAAGTAAATGTAATGAACCTGTCCAATTCCCGTCACTTGTGTGGCCAAATTGAAAGTTTGGTGCTTATCCGTTGCCCAGTAGTGCAAGGACGAAGTATGCCGCGCCGTCCTGTGAAAGTGACACAGCGCTGCGGGGTGTAGATCGAACTGGTAGTTTCCGAAACCTCCGGACGAGTGGTTTAAATGCAGGAACGTAATGTTGAACTCTTGATGCACAGTTTTCGCACCTGGCTGGTTGTAAAATTCGCACTCGGCTGCCCAAATTAACGACTTCAAAACATCCATGTATATATTGTCTTGCAATCTTGCGGTCGCCTCCAAAATAAGACAAGAACGATCGTTTCTTCGCACGGCGGTGTAATCGTAAACTTTGTCTATACATACCTTTAAAAGTTCTTTTACTGCGTAAGGAGCAGTCTCTTTGCGGCGCACGATATCTTTGAATACGATCAACACCAAAGGAATGTCTAGCTCGAACAACATTGCAATATAAAGCTTTCGCCGCACGTTCCAGTGATTTCGAGGAGAGTTTCGCACGCGACGCAGCGCTTCTTCCAAACTCAGATCGTTGAGGTTTACAACAGCTTCATCGTCGCTTTCGCTCGAGTTTTTATCATTTAACTTTGTCGAGTCTTTACGCAGAGATATGCTATATTGGAATATTGCCATTATCAAGTATCTGACAAGAGTTGCCATATGCTTCTTTAGAGACACCACCATCTCGTAAGACCAATCTGGTTTTTCGCACTTCTTGTATTCAAACACCGATTTGGTATAGAGATCTCGACGTGGCGTGATTTGTTCGCGATATTTTTCATCATTTTCCAACCTGCGTTTGGCACCGATCTCCGCCCTACTCGCGCGCAACGATTGGGGTTCGGTCTTATTCACTAGCCAATACCCGACGTGCCATATCAAATAAATTCCTCTGCTACGATATTGGGAATTCCTTCTGGTTTCTTTGGACATTTGTTCGACCGACTCTTCGCAATCGCGATCCTTGTCCCTCAATTTTTTGTTTATAATATAAGAGGCCTTCAAAAGCGCGTCCACCACATCATTCATCAACTGGCTGTTTTCCAACAAATTGGAGAAGTAGTTTTCGGCCTCTGCTGCATCTGCCATAATGTCGGTGATACTGAAGCGGGCGCTATCCAAGACGCCGACTATAAATCATTACCGTAGGATAGAATACTCTGCCGTGCTACCTACGGAAGATCAAACTTACAAAGCTCCGACGCATGCGTCGGCGCGAAGCGTGATGGAGATAAAGGATAAAAAAACAAAACACGCATTGGTGGAGTTGTGTGGGTATGCTTTCCCGGTCATTGTAGTATCGGGAAATAGATTAGCGGGATTGGAATCCATTATGACGGACATGACTTCTTCACAAATTATGTCATGGATCATTTGCACAGAAAAGCGAAAAGGCGGCACCGATTGGTTAAGAAGACTGGCATTATCCCACTTAACTTGGCATGACGTTGTTCATGTGGCGCATAACCGACGCGTATCCTTCAGTGTTCACAACCCCATCACCAAGACCATAAGCGACTTAATCCACCCATCGGGATCCCCCATCGCCTTCACTGTTTGTTACCGATACGGTTGCATGCAGGTCCTGGTTGGTAGTGAAAAGGAATCACGGTTAGACGATGTGGGTCGGGAGGTGGAGGAGGAGGAAGACTGCGGCGAGGATCGTGGTAAAGAATCTTATGAAAAAAACGAGCCTTATGCGGAGTCTTTGTCGTCACGGACCGAGGCGTCGTCATCCATAACCGAGTCGTCGTTTTTGTCCGACGATCCGCTCGATTGCGAAGAATTTTCGTTCGTTTGAGCTTGTTGGTAGAATAGTCGATTGTATAGGGGTCTGACTCTCTCTTGGACTGCAGATTCTCGCGTCATGATCCGCTTCGATTCGCCTTCTATTATGGGTGGTAGATTGAACATGGGAGGTGGATAGGACATTCTACTCACCACATTTAATTTTGGCGCAAACTTTTTGAATAGTTGGCAAAGTGTATTCTGACAATGGTTAAGTGATTCAAACCAATCCACATTAACCATACAACAATTCCTGACCCACATGCGAGAAAATTCTTTGTAAATGCCATTCTGTATGGAAACGTAAATTGGCGAATGGCTTCTTACTCTATCATTGCCCCTATCACGCATGCGTAGGCGGTGCCTGACAGCTAGGGGGTCGCTCACCACCAGTATTACGATATTACACTCCGTTGTCATGTAGGAGAATGTTGGTGCATCCAGCCACTTGGAATAAACCGAAATGGCTTCATTTGCGTCATATTGCTCTCGTTCTGTTGCTGTTATCGCATGCCATATCGCTTCCCAAAGCAAATTGTTGAAATAACATCTATCCCAGAGATATTCTGAATTTTTGAGTTGAATATACCTCGACGAGAAGGTATACCCCATCGATCCAGACAGATGCAGATCTTGTCCGATAGAGTGAATGGATCGGTTGGTTTTTGCCATTTTATAACGTTGGCCCAAGGAACTCTTTCCGACACAACAAACTCCGTCCACGGCCCACGGTCTGGCCGATTCGCCAACATCAGACTTTAATCTTGAAAAAAACAGAGGGTTATTTCTCTCTATTATGTTCATCGCTTATTTTAACACGAACGTTCTCAGAGAACCATGCGTCCAACGCGGAAGTGGAGGATTTATTCCGCGAATGATCAAAGTAATTTTTCTTGTGAATTCTTTGTATGTGACCGACTACGTGGTCTGCCAAAACATAAAGGCGACATAGTATGTCCGAGGCATGGTATACTCTTCCGTCGGTTGCATTCAAACCGCAATCGGGGAGTAGTCGTCTTTTTTTGCCACGCACCATCAACCATTTACGATTGCATTTTGCAGTTTTGATTTCTGGCGTAACGAGTGGTGCCGGCGCTGTTAGGTATCTAACAAAACCCGGTACCCATATGTGCAATCGAGGATTGTTGGAGTCTCCCAAAACAATGATGGGTTCTACTTGGACGTTGTCCACTGCGCGTACGAGCACCGTCCTGAAATCTAACATTCGACATATTATATTAAGCAACACCATTAGGTAATTTCCATGCTTCAACTCGCCGTTTTCTACGATAAAAAAATCTCTAGGAACCGAATCGTTTAGCACCTGTGCAGCGGTATCGCTCAACGAACGATTCGCGTTAATCAGAGGTGCCATGATACTGATAGAGCATTCCGACGGCTGTAGATACGATGCTGTTCGATTGACCTGATCCTAATTGTAATAAGGGGGCTCGCTTGTACAACCAGTCCGAAATGTGCCCCGTGCACTCGCTCATTGTCATTTCTATTGGCGGACAACCCCACGTCCTGGGTCTGATGGATTCTAAATAATCAACCATTCTATTCAGCGTCGAATGCGATCGCATGCCCCTCGGTACTCGTACCGATCTAACAGTCGTGAATTTTTCCAATGTAGATTTCTCTTTTTCGTGTTCTGGATCTACGAATAGCAGGAATTCGTCTCCATACCAGCCAAACGTTTTGCCTCGCTCTTCGAATGTGGCCGTCAGCCTGATCCGGTCGCAGTACAAAACGTCATCGACTACGGTTGTAGGAAAGTATGGCACGGATGGTCGACCGGCAGGTGCGCCACCGAGCCGCACTTCTGTGCAAAATAATTTGTTTCTCTGCCGGATTTCGCGGGGTATGAATGCTTGTGGAATTTCGTTTTTTCTATTCCATCTGTACCATTCGATTTCGTTCATATTTGTTGATACATCATCATAATCTATTTCATAAATCCTAAGAGATATAATTTTGTTTAATTCAAAATTCCGCATTGCCACAGCCGTGATCACTGCTTCCTTGGGCTTTGCTTTCGTTACAAAAACGCAGCCACCAATGCGCGGAATGACGCAACTGAATCTGCGCATAGGAATGAGATTTATATCACAAAGTGCAAACTCTACCTCTTGATATCTATCAGAGCCTGCTGTGGTTTCAAAGTAGTGGAGAGTGGGTTGAGGTCGATCATGATCCTGATCACACATGTTAGAAAAATAAGACTTTTCAAGTTCTTTCAAGTTCTTTTATTTTAAACAAACAAAATCTTATACAAAATTAACCAACAACTCGTCCAACCGTGCGTATCCTCGAAAGAATTCTACACCAAACACAATCTCTGGCGAGTGCTTTATGAATTGTTCGGTTGCTAATGTAGCAAACATTTCTGGAGAATCTAAACCAACATTCGTTCTTGAGTTTTTCTATCCTGTCGGGATGAACGTTCCGAACGCAAGGAATGGGATGGAAGGGTGAATACAACAATTCCTCCAACCACTCGTCTGCGTCCACGACGACCAAATCACACCACGTGGTCTCGCCTATGTTAATGGGAGAGTGTACATGCGTTATTTTGCTGTATTTGTTCTGGAAGAGCGATACACCGACACATTGCCAAACACGTTGTTCCAAATGTCTAAAAAATATAGCGCACAAAGTATGATAGAATCTGTTTTGGCCACTCAAAGATTCATATGACCCGGTCACGAAGCAGCACACTGCCCCCGGAGGTTGTTCAGAGTAGTAATCATTCAATTTGGCACCTCGATTAAATTGTATTTGAACTCGTTCCAGATAGTCACTCATATTATCATGATCGGGAACATCCTCGAATCGACGCCCCCAACCGAAATCGGTTTGATCCAACATTTTGGCGGCGAGACCAGAATAACAGCGTCGCTTCACGGTATATTCGATCACATTACCGTCGTCGTGTGCAGCTGCTGCCGATCTTAGAACCAGATTTCTGATGCTGGCCCGCTGAGGAATCGTACCGAAGGATAACCAAAATTCTATGAAATCTTCGGGTAGACGCGTTTTGCCAGGCGCTTCTTTTTCTTCCTCATCTACTGAACCGGAGGTATCTGAATAGTCGACGATCATCTTGCCCACCACTTGGCCCTCTACTCTAAACATATGGTCATCCGCAGCGAGATCGGTCATATTACTTGGGCGTGTTGGTCGAATAGATGCTTTTAACGTGCCACATTTGCCATGTGACATATCTTATCTTACTCGCTCCGCCCCTCTCAGACGAAACATGTACCCGACTTATTTCTTTGTTGGCATTCTGATAGCGGCCATAGTCATTTTGGCGGTCGTTGTGCTTGTGGCAGTTTATGATCAAAAGATACACGAGGATGACTACGATCCAAACGAAAGCGGCGTTGACGAGGGCGGAACAGACGACAGTAGCATTCCCGTGGCACCTCCTCTTGCGGTAATAGAAGCGGATCCCGACGATCTCGCCACGTATAAATCTCGCTTGCGATTGGCTGAGGCGAGAGCCAGCTGCCCGACATCTAGTGCGCTATCGGCAAATGTCCAAAACTACACGCTTCTGCCCGCTACAACAACGGGTGTGTTCAGCACCTGGGATACAAATACGAACGTGTTGGGTGACATGACAGCGGCTCTTGTGCAGGCGGCATGGTTCGCGGTGCATAATCCAGATCACGCAGACCGGCCACGGGCCGTTTCGGTAGTCGAAGACTTCATTACAAGATTACATGCGAAAATATCCACTTTGTTACCTCTCGCCCCGAACGTGTTTCCGTGGGGGACTAATTGGTATCAATTCTCTGTTTCCGTGCCATATTTAATAGCCTATTACCTTTTGGTCAGACGCAAATACATGGACAACGCGGCGCGCTTAAAGGCTATCGACGTTATAAATATTATAATAACGAACCCTTCTTTATCTATCGGTTGGACGCGAACAGGGGCGAATTCAATTTACATGGCGGGGCCGTGGATATTAGCGCACTATTTCATGGGTGACTCTGCTGAAGCGGTCGAAAGCGATAGCTACAAGACGGTAACAAAAGAGGCCGGATTACCCATTCGAACCACACCTTCCGAGGATGGCCTTCATATGGACTTTAGTTATATGTACCACTCTGGCGCTGTACTCTTCGGTTACTTAAATACCATAACGGGAAATTTGACACGATATTTGTTCCCTTTCGACCCGGAGGGTTTTCCAAACAATCCAACTGTAACTTGGACTAAAATATTATCAATAATTTCACATCCGACACTTGCGATCGGCGCAGTTGGTCTGCTGGGCAGAGAGCGTTCGCTGATCTCACCCCTATCGGCAAACGCCCGAAACGGTGTTGAGGTAATGCCCCTAATAGGTTTCATACGTGTGAATGGCAGCGACTACCGATTTTCCATGAGGACTCAAAAGACCAACATAGCTTTTTACGAACCCGATCAGACGGTGAACGATTACGCTGCATATTGGGTGCAGTGGCGAGCCATCACCCGCCCCAACTCTTCGTTTTCACCCACCGCAACTCTACAACCCGGATTCATAGTGTTGGAGGAAAATGCGGATAGCTTGATGAAAATACCTAGCACGACGACGACAACGCAAGTAATTTTCCCTGCGCGGGGAAAATCGTACGTTTTCGCAGACGACAGAACCTTTGGCGTGGCTTATAATGAGTATAAGATACGCCAACTTTTGGGAGAAGTAGATGTGCGCGAGAGAATAATTATCGATGTTTCGCAGAACGTAATCAT